>NC_068362.1:86467061-86501598 GCF_020536995.1 Dreissena polymorpha
ATTCGAATAAAACAATCTACCGCTAGCTATTCATAAATACTTAAGAGCTTAGCACACTTTCAGTTCTAAAAAATACTCCATTTTCTCGAAGATATTGTTTTATACCAAATATCAACGTGGCTGTATTTTCAATTCAGTAAAGTGCACTTGATACTTCTATTGAACACCGTGTCTACTGTTATATTGTTTCACTCATTAATTTTGGTCTAAGTGCGGTCTTCACCTGACGTTCACTTAGCTTGTACACACTGATTCATTTTCAAAAGAGGACCATGGGTCCTACCCTTCGTTTTACCCGGAACCTTTGAGTAAATGCGACTGAGAAATTATATGAACATATGTTTTGTTATATTGGGAAAACTTGTAACTTCTAAAGCATTTAAAGGTTTAAATAAAGCCATATAAGAATACAATCCCGTCCGTTGTAGCCATGTTTTAAACGGACCGGCACCATTCAGAAACTTGGCCCAAAAATGTCTGATCATATTTCATGAAAATTGGATACAAAATGTTACTTCCTACGGTTTTACAAGCTCTTACTACAGCTTTTTTAGGGCTTTTACCACTCCGCCTTGCGACACTAGTTCATAAATGACCGGAAGCATCTAACGCGGTATTAGTAGAACAACAGTTTTGAGAAAGTTTCATGAAAATTGGGTGGATAATGTGACATGAAGATTTTTGTCACATATCACACTCAACCGAGATTAAATAAAATGGAAAGTCCCAGTTAATTGTCATGATAATTGGAAAAAAATTATCTGAATTCTAAAGGGACAGTTCACGTGTATGCATTAAAGAAATATAAGGGAAATTGTTTAACCCCTTTCAAAGGATCGGAACCATTTGTGAACTCAGTCAAGTAACCTTCAGAATACAGTCTCTGAGCACGTGTGACTTGTAAAGAGTTCATTAGACTTTTCACTGAAGTCATTTAAGGAAAATTGCGCGTAATCATGTAGGTGATTTGTTGCACATGAACGATTATCAAATTAGACCGATAAATCATTAGAAAAAATGAAGATTTAACAAATAATGTGACATGTAGAGTGCTCCCAAAGTTTAATTCTAACCAAATAAGACCAACTGCCCCGCCTCCTTACGGCAATTTTCTTCATCAGTAAGCAACTATATTTGACCTCCGATTATATATCCTTTAAAAAATTGTTGTGTTGAAAGTTTCATATAGATTCGGAAAAAAAACTTCCGGGTGTTCGCAAACTTTTTCTTAAATTTGACCTAGTTTTTACCCCCCCCCTCCCCGCCAAATCTAGTTTTGAACAAGGCTAAGAAAAAAAGGATTGACACAGTGTATTGGAAATAAGGTAATACATGTTGCCTCTATGGTATTAACAAGGTTATCAACTACGATGGAAAAAAGCGCAACAAACAAAGGACAAAAGATAGTCAGAAAAAACTCACCAAGTGCTCAGGTTCTCATAAACCCGACTTTCATAGGGTGTTGACGTTATTAAAAGTATAAAAAAAATTCCGTTCAATATACTTTATTTTCTCGTCGATAGGTGTGTGCGGGTCGAGGTCATCCCACTCAACACCGTACATAGTTTACAAATTATATATGCAAATTATAAAAATTTTCATTAATAAACAATTGATATAAGTCCCTTATCACAACTACTGGAAACGGGGTAACAAAACATCCGATTCTTTACTTTTACGCAAATCATTAGAGTAATTTGTTTCGCTTAGTACTTGACAATGTATAAATAAACATTGTTATCAAAATACAAAATAAATGTAAAGGTCCACTTGTATTTGCATGTCCCAATATAAAGGAATGCATATTCAGAAAATTCGAAAAGTAATTACACCCAGAAACCAATTCTTTGATTAACCGATTGACATGATAACATTCCAAAAATATATGTTGAATAGTTTCACATTCAGTTTCACAAAAGGTGCAGTCGGCTGTCGTGGCGTAACAAATTTTAAAAAAGGAGTTTGTACCTAAGATTCTATGTATAATTTTATATTGAAACCACTATAAATTGGTTTCCCGTGTAATACGGAAAGGCATATAAAAATATGTTGCCATTTATTTGTTTCAATTTTATTAAAAACATTAGACCATTAAGCTATGCACACTGATGAGGACTCGTTTGTTAAAATTGGATCATACATATGTTTCGTACCCTTTGTATTTACTAAGATGGACCGTTTTCTAGTCGGAGTATAATTATATAACATTAGATTATATTATATGGAGTATATTATATTAGTAAAAATGGAGTATATTATCTTTGTGTAGATATGAATACTTCACGTAAACTTTGAAATCTCTTACAAGCGTCAACTTTAAAAAAGAATAATAAATAATGTCTTTGCAATTTTCTGATTGCCTAAAGTTACATCGATGTTCCACTTTTCTCAAAACTAGAAATCATCACACTACAAGTAACTGTCGTTAATATAAATGTATAACTTATAATGAACTATCTCAAAGATGAACAACCAGGCAATATGCGCAGGCCCACCCTATAACGGGGACGTATTCAAAATTGGGTTAAATAAGATGCTGAGAGTCCGAGAAAATACACAATATCCCATATAACTAATACATTTGTAATCAAAGGAACGTGATTTCATGAACAATCAATTGAGCGAAGCAATTCAAGCAATAGAACATGCATGTCACTATTATTAAAAATAAGATTTTATTAAAACAGGAAAATTAATATTTGATATAGCACGCGGAAATTAATGATTACTGGTAGGGAAATAACTGGGGCAGAATAAAAAAATATTCACATGATAAACTGTGAAGATACTGCGTCTACATTATAATTGGATTCGGATAAGTATGGGAAGTTTCTGAGATCTAACGCGGACACAAAATCAAAACTCATTAGAAACTGTAAAATCATTAATCGAAGGGTAATAACTCCTGAAAATTCGTTGCTGCGAAATGACCAGAGAATATGGAAATGTCCACACACAAAAGTCGTTGGATAACGTTTTCTGAATTTTCAAAGTGATATTAACTCCGTAAAAGAGATCGGAAAGAACGACCGAACACTTTGCGTATGAGAACCCTATCAGGATGCTGCATATTACGTGCCATCAAATTTAGACAAGTATGTCTGAAATTTAACGTTTAAATGAAGCGTGTGGCGGAAAAAATAATGGACATCAAGAAGGTTGTGAGAGATAACAAGGAACGGTTGTTACAATCATCAATACGCTAAATTATATCCCTTTCGAATATCATATACAAAACTTTTGTGAATAAATACATTTAAGCAATGTTTACTGCATTCTTTGTAACGCCTTCTCTCTATGTCATATCACAAAAACCTATTTAAACTCAGTACAGTAATTTTCTCATTATAAATAAACAATTACAGAGCACGGAAACAAATTTTGCTTATTTTAGCAACATTTTTTTTAATGTCTCTACTTCAGTATACAAAAATATTGAAAATTTAACGCTTACATAAACACCCTATATCTATAGAGACAAAAATATCAATGAAAGGAAGTTAATTACTGACAAACAATTGTATTCATGATTTGGTACATCGTAACCACTTTTAGTTAAGGGAAAATACTCCTCCCGGCGGGATTGAATACGTAACTGAATCTAGGACTCTGATCTACAATTGCTTACTTCCGATATTAACCCTTTGCATGCTGGGAAATTTGTCATCTGCTAAAATGTCGTCTGCTGAATTTCTAAAATTAGCCATTTCTTCGATTTTTTTCAAAGAATGCTATCAGAATAGCAAACAGTTTGGATCCTGATGAGACGCCACGTTCTGTTGCGTCTCATCTGGATCCAAACTGTTTGCAAAGGCCTTCAAAATTCGGTTCCAGCGCTTAAAGGGTTAATTTCCAGTGACTCAGACCTATTTATTGATAGGAGATAACTAAGCACATTGGAGTATTCTTAGAAGTAGTTTATGACTTAAATATAAATGATAGTCAATTACCAATATTTCGCATATCATCTTTAGGGGATTGTTGCCTACTCGTATGCACAGTGCACAAATTGAATCTTCCGGACTACACTCTTTAACCATTGATGGGTTTTAATAAAACAATACTTCCTTAAGTACATAGTCACAAGAATGACATTGTTCATTTGAGTGTGTTTTTATAGAAATCAATAAGTGTCCATAAGAGGACCATTTCTGATAATTAATAGACTTTTCAATCTCAATTTTTCCTGTTAAGAAGAACACTCAACGTTATTTGTAGTAATAAGTGGTTGAAGAGTGTATACGTGCTTCCATATTGAAGTTCTTAAACGATATCTACAAAACATCCTTCCCAAGTCTGAATCAAACTATAAAGAAGGGTTCTTAAAGAGAACATAATACAATGTCCAACTGAAAGATTTTATAGATCGAATTAGGTATAGCTTTAATATTAGAATGAAAACTAACTTAAACAGACAGACTGAAATCAGCTTAACTAAATCAAAAAATCACTACGCAAAAATGAGAAAAAAATGTGAAAACATGAAATTAAGAAAACTATCTATTGATTAAAAAAATGAGTCTATTAAATGATTCTAAAATACAATTAAGCATGTGTTGCTTTCAGTCCATTTAACACAGAACTAGATTAGCCCTGAGACTTATGCCCACATTTTTGGAAACAGACAAATCCACTTAACAAATACAGATCACCACCAAATAAATCATCGGATTTCACTTACTAATTAAACTAGTACTTCAAAGTGACACAATTTAAAAAAGAATATATATTGAACAACAACTTACAACATGTCAGCCAGGCATAATGCAGCAGAGATCGATTGAACAAACACGAGTTTATTCGCATAAAACATAAATAATTTAACTACACAAATATTAAATACAACAACAATATGAATGGAAATTAAATAGAACTGCCCTTAATTTGAACCTTTTTTTCCGGGCGCGACAAATGGATTTGCATTCATATACATACGCTACAAGAGACCCATCGGACAATGAACACAGATGACATAGTTTAGGAACGCATAACACCAAAAGAGTGTATAATAGCAATTTTAAAGATAATTAAAAATGTGTATTACGCAACACTCCAGTAGTTCGAATAGGTTTATAATAAAGCAGAAAATACTCATGTACAATTTGATTAATTTTAGTTATTATAACAACACACATTGATCAATCACTTATACGACTAAACGTATTACAAGTATGTTGTTTTTATTGTAATACTACACTTATAAAGAATACGTTTAAATATGTCCTTAGCTCAAACGAGCTATTGATATATATCTCCGATTTTAGATAAATGTTGCGAAATATTTATATCTATATTTATCATTAATACTTAAATAAAGACATAACATGCTGCGACCTGATACAATTTACAGATGCTTAACGCTGTGTTACAATTAATTATGCATGGGTACATTTGCTGAAGTAATTCACATTTTTCATGGCATTGCATCGGGCATTTCCATAATATATTGGAGCAATAGAATGTTTGGCTACCAACTTTATCGAAACCGAAATCTAGTAATACATGTATGTCGCAAACTTTAAAAAGCTGTTAACAGTTGCCTCTACGTTTGGTTCAATCCTATTGATTTAGTTTGATTACATAAAAGACTAAAGTTTGTTGCGATCCAACCGAGTTTCGCCTTTTATGATTATCGGCTTGTTAAGATTCACTCGGTTATTTGAAATTAAGTGAGCAGAATAATTACTTGTTTTCGTGTACACTATTTAATTAGTTATTTATAATATAAAGTAATAAGACAATTGCGTATGTTTACGATTTTATGGCGTATTTAAGCCAATACGGACGGCATTAAGAGCGCTTGAAATAGTTGTTTTATCCACAAGTATGCACTGTGTTTGGTACACTTCACATCCTTTAAATACACTTGTCATCTATACAAACTCAATGCCTTCATAAGGGTTGTATTATTATGTTCTATTGTAATGATTCTTTTGATTTCCATAAACATTTTACGATGTTAAAAAATTAACTGTTTAAAAAATAATATTTATTTTTAGGCATAGTTTGCTTCAAGAGTATGGATGCAGAGGAATAACATCATGGTTGCATTAATCATACGGTTTATATCTTAATTCCTTACTGCAGCTTATTGAACAAAGAAAAGTGATATTTTGCGAATTTGTTTTCATTTTCTGTTTTTGAGATGTTAAAGGAGAAAAATTGTTGTATCTAGAGACGATCTAAAATTATTCACATGCTCTATGTGCTGAGCAACAAACACCATATTTTATATTTTGAATAAGATCAATACAGCAAGCAAAATAAAAATACATTTATTTATATTATTACCACTCCTAGTAAAATGTGTTCAATTAAACAATTATTTAGAAATCTTAAGGAATTAAATCACAATGCTCTTAGTAGGATCTTTTGAATAGCCGATCATCAGAAAAATAGAGTGGTTCACTGACGGATGAACAATAAGGCAAACGTTATTTCGATACTAGCATGATTTTGCGATATTTTCGAAATTTAAATGCAAACTTTTTTACTGGATCGTGATTTGGGTATGGATTAGTATCAGATTTGAACACGTTTAGTTTTGCATCGGTAAGTGTTGTTTTTTTTTTGTCTTTATAAAGTAAGCGATTATCATTTCAAAAGTCAAGTTCTCTTTTTTCAACTTTTTTAGAGAAAACAAAAAGCTTAGTCGAGTAGAAATGTACACATTTGTATTCGCAAATAACTAAATGCTATATGATGATTCAAAACGCGTCTACGGCAGATAAAACATTTGTGTAAATGTCCTGCGTATATTTTTTTTAAAGAAAGTAACATGCTTACCATCAGCAATATGTTTCAGTAATATGATACTAATAACTCCAAATAGTGTCAACGACATCTTCAGCGTTTTCAATCGAGACATCCGCAAACATCACATTATGAACTGTTCTTAATAGTGTTTTTTTAATATAATTATGCCGAAAAAGCCGACATAACAGAAAGTTTAAATAATAGTGTAATCGGAAAGTGAATATACCAGTGGCAAATAATAATTTCCGCTGTATCTGTGCTTACTACGTAGCGCTCTGTTTCGTTGAATTCGACAATTAAGATCAATTACTCTGTTCCCGATTTAATTACTGTCCTCATGAGAATGGTTAACGAAGCTATCAGCAAGAAAGATCCCCACGATGTCAGGATGAAAATAAATCTCCTCAATGCCTTAACCTTACTTGCCGAAATATTGATCAAACGAATTTGTACTACTACATATGTAATATTGAATTTATTCAACAAAGTGATAAAGTTTTTGTTTCTGAAGCTAGCTAACTGTTTCATTATTTAATCAACACATTCCTGAAAAAGGATGTTCGAAACATACCTCAAAATTTTTAATTTACTAATGGATCAGTTTGCATCGGAAATCTGTGTCTTTTATTCTACTTGAGAATGTATCTGACCAAGAATAATAATTATAAAAAAAACAATTATAATATAAAAATAATAATAACAATAATAATAATAATAGGATGAAGAAGACTTTTATAAGTATGGTTCATATTAATAATAATACAATTAATAATAATAAAATAATTATACAAATGCAGATTATTAAACGAATAATGTTTAATATCATGCATAGCAGTGACACGGGACATCTGATGAAAGTCTATGACTGGCCCACTGTTTAGGAACTCCCAGACGTTCTTCAGCCATTCACAGATGTGAAAACGTACATTCGCGTTTCAAAATGTTGGCGGACATGGTCAAGACGGCGCTTTAAAAGTAATCGGGCGATACACTTCTGATTAACAACGTAAAGGACACCTTGTTTTATGACCTTTTTCAGCGTTTTTACTACTTTACAGAAACTGCGGCGGACCAGATACTGATGATAGCGTTTGTGTTAGATCTACAACACAAGAAACTAAGCTTTCTTCTACAACACTTGTTCTTATCAACAGCAGACTCTCTTGACAATAGAAGCAATAATAGGATATTATGTTACGTAAAGACATTAATATTAGTTTCTTTGAATGTATACACATCTTGCACATAAATAATCTTCATGCCAAATTTGAAAAATTAGCCTTAATTATACAGAATCCTACATGTGATTACCCTTCAATACTCCAGCTAAACCAGTTTATCTTTCACTTAAAGGTTTGTTGTTAGGAAGTTGTCAAGAGTGGCAAAGCTTTCGACAAAACAATCATTTGTAATTTTAAAAAGTTAGGAATAGTATTATCAACACACAAACTTAGTCAATTACCTATCTTAGCAAAAACTATGGAAGAAAATAGTCCGTCAAAAGCACACAGGGTTAGTCAACAACATACATGTACCATTTATGGACTCGTCCCTACTTGGCATAATGTCAACTGAACTTGCAGAACAGTAAGTCTGAACTGCAATATAAATGCAAATATTAGGACATAAAATTCAAAACTTAAACAATTGGCAAAATAAGCCTTGGTTGTATAAAACATATTTTGAATGTTAAACAGTTTAATGTGTTTCACAAAAGGTGGACCACTTTTTTGAGAATGGCGAACAGGTATCCTTTCCTTCATTCGCGTAGTTTGCCATGCTAGTTCAAACTTTAACCTGAAAAAATGCCCGAGCACTCATATTGGAACGAAATCTCTGTACATGAATTACCTAAAAGTTTACCAAATTGTAATGATGTTGAGTGTTGTTAACCTAGTGGATGCCATTTTGTTCCTGAACATAACCATACTATTGTTGTATGATATTTAGTTGCATAAATGAACCTTTTATCAGTGTCATAAGGATCAGAAAGAAACATTTTTGCAATGTAGTAATATAGGGGATTGCGGTACCTGGTCGAGCATATCTTGTTGCGGTTATTATTGAAATCCTGATGTGTGTGTGACCAATGTATGTGTTTATATACAAAATAATCAATACATTCATTATTTAAACCGAAAATATTTTATTATTTGAACCTTTTTAACACTGCAAAGAGGTTTCACTGGGTTTAAAAAGAAGTTGTTGCCACTATATTTCTATGCTTGAAATAAGTTTGAGTCAATGTTTTTTCAATAACAATGATATTAACCCTTTCCCACTCAGAAGCTCTTTTGGGAAAAAAATCCTGAATGAAATAATGTTTCCTGAATGGCAGCCTTCAGACATTATCCTATGCATGCAACATAAAATAAAACACTTCGATGTTTTAACACTATTTTTGTTTACATTTTTATGTTAGAACGCTGATTATAACAAGTATCTCTGTTATTTAATAACCTTTATGTATTTGCGGTAAGTAAAGTCTAAATCAAAACCATCAGTGCATACCGAAACCGGCCAACCTACGCCATTTTAAAATCCGGCATCAGAATAGCCCATGTTGAAATTTGGCGGTCCAGACCATAACGGCCTGTGTGCTAACGGTCCAAAAATAATAAAAAAGGACGTAAAGGATTGTTTGTAACATTAAGTCGTTTAAACCTTTTGCATAAAATTTATATTTTCAATATTTTACATCGGACAGGAGCAATCAAATTAACTGAAAAAGCTAGGCGCATATTTTCCGTAAATGGGTCGAAACAGTATTATAGATGTGTCGTTAAACTTAATAAGTATGTCGATGACAATTATTCGATTGTAATTTCTGACTCCCCAGTTAGTGCTTGCCAACAGCATTCAACAAGATGATAATTTGTATACGGGATAAAATCTTGGGGTATTGTGTTTAGTGGGTTAGTATCTGCCAGTTTACATGTTTTTATGCATCGTGTTTGATATATTGTTCGATATGATTGATACGCGATTCACCATTCAGCGTCTTGCATTTAACGCATCGGAGGCAACACATACTTGCGTAACCTGTAAGTTCAAATTTCAAATTATTTTCTTTGCTAAGCCCGTATATTGTACCAGGTGTGCGGTAAAAATGCCAGAGTTAAAAATACCATAGGTAAAAATGTCATAGGTAAAAATGCCAGATGTTATTTAGTAAACTAGAGTTTTGAGCAATATTGTTTAAGGATATTGAGTATTGGAGGAATAACATTCTATGCTTATATAAATGATAACATATTTATTTACTAATTGAACATGCTATATTTATTCTTAATTTAGACTGTAATTGTGTTGTTTTGTTATTTATTCATTATGTTTATGGAGCAATTATCAATAGAATAATTAATATTGGATATATTGGATACTGAGAGTCACTAACATAGACTTATTTGCATACACCTCAATGTCTTGATAAATTGTATTAACTTCCAGCTAGCAATATAGGTCGACAAGATATTCAAGAACAAACCAAGACACATTTTACAAATGAATAGATATTCAGGATTTAGTTACTCAAATCTTCACCTATAAAATTTGTTTGCATAATATAAATGTATTAGGCTTGATAGCGTTCCTTTTAAACTAGGTGTAAGATCAAGGTACATACAAAATTGAGTTTCTAACTACTATTAAGCTAACGACATTAACAATGCAACTCTCTTGTGTGTGGAATTATTTCACGCGCTCAAGTGATAAGACAATAGAAACATGCTGTTTGTGTAGTGGAGAGTTAGTTTACAAAGCGACATAAAATATACATGTACAATATTGTTAGTGGAATTTGTGGTATTTGAGGAACTGTACGATGATTAGGACATTCATTAGTTCAGACATATGAATCTATCTAAGGTTTACAGGTTTTCGAAGAAATAAAAATGAATATTTTTAAATGATTTCATGGGTCACTGGTAATACCGGCATCTACCGAATCCATCAAAATACCACCAAAATACATTACCGTAATTACCGTAGTTTTCGGTTACCCCCTTTTTAAGCAAAGAATAATTAATTTCGTGCCTCTAAATTTTCGTAAATAAAAGGATTGTATCCATAATTAAAGACTCTTAATGTTCGGACAGTCAATTTTACAGCACTATTTTATCAGATTTTGGTCGTGTTTTCACTTATCTGATGCCTCTTCGATCATCGTGTTTTTACAACCGGATTAAAGTCATAAAACCAGCAAGATGAATGCTTCAGGGCAACGGACCACATTAACGTTATTGGTTAACCGGTAATAAACAATGGTTTTTCCAACAGCGTTTCAAATGATATCGTATAAAGAAAGCAATATGTTTAATGTCTATATTTTTATGTATAATTTTAGGTGAATGATTGCAAAGATGTCAAGTTGTATTTATTTCAAAAGAGAGACAGACGAGTACAATACAATACAATAATATTTCACACTGATGTATTTTGTTAATTTCTATGTAATAATGGACAAACACACATAACATACATGTCTCTAAATTTTCGGCACCTGTAATTTTTTGAAATATTTATCGTATCTAAATTTTCGGACGCGATCAAAAAATAATTTAAGTGTCCAAACACTTAGAGAACTTACGGTATCAACAGACTTGCAATAATAAAATATTATGATGGTGTATTTTTTAAAAGCCCACATATTTGTGATGCGATAAATCCTTTGTAACACAATAGTCCGCAAGGCAATGTATTGGGCCTTCTGGATGTATTGTTTTGTAAGATGACTAGGAACAAAAGTCATTTCAGACAAAAGTAACGAGCAGTCTTACCTTAAGTTTGGTCATGCTGTCCCTTGCACACTTCAGTCCTGACATTTTTCCTCAGATTTCCTCGATCTACTACTACTACTACTTCTACTACTACTACTACTACTACTACTACTGCTACTGCTGCTGCTGCTGCTGCTGCTGCTGCTGCTGCTACTACTACAGTTTACAGTTGACTCACATTCTGAGTCTTTTTGTTGTTGTTTATAAGTGACTATCTTTGATATGCGCAATGTTGGGCTATACAAATATTAACGTTTATGTATCATTTGTAGCATTATAGTGATCTAAAATAGAGTGCATTGACAGATTAACATAAGTCTGTTAGCATTATGGTGTTAATTATACTGTACAAAATAAGGGAAAAAACATGTAGACACTCTTCTAGTCGTGATTTGCTGATATATTTTTTGTACAATTTCCGAAAATTAAAAATATTATATTAAGTCACATTTTTAGGTCAGAACAAGTTACTTTTTGAGTTAGAACTGGGTTACGCAAGTGGGCCTGGAACATTTAACAGTAAATGATGAGCTTTGAAAATTGATGACCTTTATACAAATAATAAAAATACTTTATTCACTGTTACCTACGAATCAAATTAACTGTGTTTAACTTGCCTACTTTAAACACGGATAGGTTTTGAAAATTGCCAATATCTTTGAAATGTAGGTTACGTCTGCATTAAGTCCTACAACATCTCTTAAGTACTGAATAATGTAATATCCATAATCTCTAGTATGACAATTCTACTTATGGGGACACTTTTGAAGTTGACTATGTAAACAGCAAAATTGATAACTTTCCTCTTTAAGTCAGTTTGTGCAAATATTTCAAATATCTTGTGTTTATTTGTTGCGTGATTTCAATATTGTTCTGGTTTGTTGAGTGTTTCCACAGTTCTTGAAAGATAAAAGTGTTTACTAAAACTATTGAGTTATTGCATTTTTTTGTGATTTAATGGTGGAATTACATCTATAAGATATGTGACTGGTTATAAAATGGTTAAAGTCATATCTGTGGGGGATAAGTTATCAAAGCCTTACATTTTAAGGGTTCGGTTTCCTGGGTTGATCACCAAAATACATAATGTCAGAGTAATGCCGTTCATTCAAGTCAGACCTACCAAATGTCAACCGCCAGCTTAACGCTATATATATATATATATATATATATATATATATATATATATATATATATATATATATATGTATAATTTCAAGACAAAATGTGGCTTTGTTACACAATAAGACATGCAACCGTGGGTTATGAAATTGTAACAACAGCTTAATGCTGTGGCAGTTGTTCCGGAAATTCATATTAATTGAAGATGCAGATGCTCAAACGCGCGATAAAAAAAAACCATCCCAAACATAAAATGTATGAGTGAGGTTATTACCATCGAGGTGCTATTCATGCGCATAAGAACTCCAAACTGTTGGTATAACCGCGATAATTAAAACTTAACCTTAAAATAATTCTTAAACATTTCATGGGCAGAGCTCTAAAACATGTATTAAAGCTCGCATTTTACAGGACAATATGTCCGCAACTATTTTCTTAACATAAGATAAGGGAAGTTCCTACTTCTGAAGATTAAGTTTAATGCGCTCCAAATTTGCCTAAAACGCAACGGTGTCGGAACCGTATTAAATGTGCATTTAATGCACCGAAGATTCATCGTTTACAATGTGTTCCCTTCCTGCATTTTTATAGTATAAAATGCATTAATTTACTTAAAAGTAAAATTGATTAAAACTTTAAATGCACGTAAGCATATTTATTTTATGGTAAAGGCCATTTAATGCATTTAAATGTTATTAATGTACGAAAAAATGAAGAAATATTACACAATTGAAGTTTAAAGGTATATTGAATGTTTATTAAATAAAACTTTAAATGCACACCTGTATGGTTTTGAAAATATTTCAGGATATTTAATGTTGTTGTTATGTAAAATGCAAGATTTAAAGCCCGCAAAGTTGGTGCACAAACTCAACAACACATTCACAACAAATATTATTGAAATCTGATTGAGCACATCTGCGTTGTAATTCAAAGTATTGTCCGGATTAACAACAAAGCCCAACTGTATTAACGTATTAAAAATAGTTTCCTTTTTAAATATAATTAAATTTGTGTTTATACAGGTACATGGCATAATTGTGTACATGGACGTCATTAAATGATACAATAATTGTATTTTTTATTCCCGAACATATACCTCTATTGCCAAGTTTAAATATTTCTTCTCACAATATACGCAGTATTTCCCGCACAGATAATGCAATACTATTTTAACCCGTTATGGGGATTGATGATTAGCTATGTTAACGGCGCTGGTTGTTCACTCGATAGCGCACTCGTAATAGCGAGTGGTCCCGGCCTCCTATCCCAGACTCAATGCATTTTTGACGATGCTGGAACAGCGTCGTCTAAGGTTTGATAACCAGTAAAAAAAATCTTCACAATGGGAACCTATGTAAAAGACCGAGCCAGTCCGATTGATATAACTCGATTTTTCAGTTACTTCCCTTGGCATTCGCCACTGCGTAGGAGATTGCTCGTTGATTTTCATTGATAACATTCTCCTAGCAGAGTTGTCGTTCGTGTTGATAAAGGTAAATATTAATAGAACAGCATATCCTGGGGAAACAGATTCAATAAGTGTATCAGAACGTTAATTTAAAATTAGTAATTTTACATCCATTTTATTTTTATTGACCAATGAAACAACTATATATTTTCTCTATTTTGTTTGATATTTGTTCTCGATTAAGTAAATAAATTGCGAATAAAACATTCAATATTAACTTTTTAGGTGATCACAAAACTAAAGAATGCGAACAATTTCGAACCTGCAAATTGTAAACGCTGCACTGCTATGATATATAGATATAACAACATTTCTTTAAGTAACTTCGTCCCGCTAGCGCAGTGGTAATGACAGTCGCTTTTTCACCTTTACGACACCGGTTCGATTCCCGCTCCCGGCGCAATGTTATATTTTGTCTGTTTTGTGGTCACCATTCCGAGCAGGTGTTTTTTTCCGGATAATCTCATCCCCCCCCCCCCCGCAGCATTTGACCATATAAAAAATTTAAAAGTATTTCAGTACAAAACAAATAGCTGGAAATTGCAGCTATCATTCAAAATTCGTCCCAACTGTCGTCAATCTAATCTTATTAGGTAGGAATGCTGGACACACTCCGGGTCCCAACATTATGCAGCCTCAGCGCGGAGGTAACTCAGTACCTTGGAAAAACACAAATACACAGACTGGGTGCAGCCTAGGCGCGTATAGACTCAAACAAGGCAACAAACTCAAGTGCGGGCACAATCATTTAAAATTTACATATTGAATACGATATTCTAACAGAAATTACACAACCACCTAAGTGTACATACCATGTTTGATATTTCGTTCGATTGTTAGATTTCAGCATATACATGAATAAGGTCATTTCACTATTAGTTAACTTATCCATATGTTCGTGGGCGAACTCGGATAGTCAAGTGCTCATACGATTTAGCTCACATGGTCCGGCTATGTGCTCATACCTACTTTCGAGAATCATCATGAAGGTATTGCCATACTTAATGAACAAGAATGTGACCCGCCTCCCAGTTTCGCTCAATGGGTCAAGTTAATCACGGGTACTACTTCCCCGTACCCCTAAACTTTTTTTCGTACCAAAAATGTTTCGTACGCAAATTGTTTTCGTACCAAATTTTTTTTTCATACCCAAAATTTTCGTACCCAAATTTTTTATCGTACCCAAATGTTCGTATCAACATACACAATTATGGTGATATAGATAGACTTAAATTGATGTTTTATATCCATCCTCTTCAAAAGCATCGTCACACCAGTACTGTCAGTACTTTGATTTTTATTTCCCGGCGACTTAATTATGTAAATGAATCAGTTTTTTTTATTAAAAAAAGGTTAGCTAACACAATGATATATCCATCAATGGAACTTCTGTGTGCAAATTAAATATATACGTACGCCCCGTCATAATGTTAAAGGAATAAACATATTATATTTATATTAAATTTATTTTTAATTCATAGCGAACGGATTCTTCTTTTTCTAGGAAGTCTACAACTTCTTCCAATATGACTACTTCAACTTAAACGAATACTGCTATTGCTTGCAAAAACTAATCATTTAACGAAACAGCAACACTTACAAATCATAGTTTGCATCTCTATTATCCTGAGAGGTGATTGCGTTTTTAAAGTTGAATTAGTCCCAATTACTTTTGTGCACGCCCTGGCTAAATAAAATACGACACAAATAGCTTTTTTTCATTTTTGTCAATAAAATCAAATCTAGAATTAAGCGTGAATTTATTTTGATCACCTTTCGTTCGCATGTATAAAAACAATCTTCTGTTTTTGCATCACACTGATTTCAATATTTGTTTTACCTATCAAAATATAATTCAACAAAACCAAATGCTTGGCGTTACATATAAATGATCTATAAAAAACGATTTCAAGAAAATGTCAAGTTTAAATGCTGGATGGGTTATTGAAATAAAAATCAAGGTAAATTGAGACATTTATACAGATACCGAACTCTCGTCACAATTTTCCATGAACAAATTAATGAGTTTGATGATTTCGGTTGTTATTAACTTAAGCATTACTGGTACTAATGTTATAGTTCAAATATACATTTTTAATTATTGAAATGCTCTTTAGCAATATATCTATTGTGCGTCCTATTTTAATGAAATTCCTGATTTTCCTCGCAGTTTTCATTATCGTCGTATGTGGTGTTTTACATTTTTCAAACTTTGTATAACTTTAAAAGTATTATTATCGCCTAAGCGAGGTTAAGTTCAATTTTAATTCAATTTGGAGGTTCTTCTCATAAAGAAGTTATCATTATAAGTGCGTATATTTTTCTCATATTGGTCATGATTTTCACAGAAGTGTAGCTATTTTATTGAGGGAGTGTCGTTTTGACATCAGTCTCGATTTAGGTGTAATGAATCAAAGGATGATTTTTTCAATACTTTAAAGACATTTACCATTATGTGAGATTAATTTATAATAATGTGATCTAACTATCGAATGAACTTTTATGATCGGATATAAAATAACATGTATGCGTGTTTTTATTGTTAAGAATTTTTATGGAACTTTGATGAAAAAATTGAAAGAAAATGTGTTCATGAAAACGATAAATGATATAAAGAAGATCAAAACTTGTGAGAGAACAACATACTGGTAGAAATATGACAAGCTTTCCACGCGGTAAGATGTTTTGAAAATACATAGGTGACATTTTAAAAACTCTGATTAATTTGATTTCACTTGCAAGGAAATTCTTCTCGTCGCTGAATTTTTAAACTGTATTATGTAAAGTGTATTGTTGTCATTCGTCATTTCATCCAATCATATAATTTATTTTAGCACAACTGATCAGTAAGTTATATCTTTGCTTTTTTTAAAAACGTTGAAGAAAGTTTGCAATCACTCATATCGCAGGTCCTCGAATCATCCTTTCGTGTTAATGACGTCATCCTTAACAATGAACTCTTTGGTTTGATGAAAATGCATATATATAAATGAGCACTGCCACAATACCGCCAAGAGTTATCTAGGTGTGCGCGTCTATTTAAAAACTGCCCGACAGGAAGAAAGGCAGTGGAGCTAACCGTTCGAAAAAATACGCCGAAGACTGCTACCTACTTCAGCAATTCCTAGATGGAAATGTTACTAACGTCGACGATCTTTACCGTTCCCAACAAGCATTGGCAGCCTATTCTCAACCAATATCAGCTCGGAATAAGACTCCAGATCGGAACATGATCGACCCAAAAGAGACTCTTGCGTTTCTTAAAGCAGAGTTACTTTACTGAGAAGCAATATATGCAAAGTGAAAAAAAAAAGATAATGGATACATTACATAATGATCTTCACATAGTGATGTCCGAATTAAAATTCTTCTCAAACATCATTAGCAATGATCTCGATGTGAGCAATACAAAAAGTGAAAACTTAGTTTTGTCAAATGGTATCCTAGGCTAATCGCGAACACTAATGACACTTGAAAATTCACGGAACACTCTTTCGGATACTATCTCGACTTAACAAACAACGGTACGCGACAACTCTTAGTTAATCGAACAGTTAAAAGATGCTGAAACCTCAATTAAAACAGTAGTAAAATTATGTTCAACGATTTGACGCCAAGGCTTCAAGACGACATTAGGCGCTCCACTGGCGACATAATAAGTAAGTCGGAACACGAAGCAGCAATGAAATATGTTCATACACGTCTCAAACAATGTGAACATAAAATAAATTGCCTCTTACGGCGAAAGATTAGAATCGGTGCTAAAAGAGTTTACATCGACAATTCGCTCAAAGCTTGATATAATGTTTAGCATCATCCAAGATATTCTAAGGATTACATGCATAAGACCAACGTGTGCGTGCTCAACAACATAAACCTCAATAATTGTCGTGAGAAACCAGTGAGAAACCGGTGAGGCTTATCCGCACTTTCATATCAAGTATACGAGAAGCTATTCCAGCAGAGTTAAGCATCCAGACAAAGTCCATGACACGCTTTACCGAAAACCAGCATACTGTGCGTCCGAAACAAGCTCCCAGAGCTACGCATCCCTGCTCAATGGAACAACACAACGGCACAAGAGCGCGCCACTCACGCGAAATACTCATTGACACAATACCTCCATCAGAGCCACTGCTTGTAACTAGCAGTCCAGTTCGCAACCAGAGCGTAATCGAGCAGCCCGACGCACAAAACTAACAGGACACCTCACACCATGATCTCAACGATGCCACGCAACTGGATGGCTTCCAGCAACAAAACCGGCGTCGCGGGCGCTTCAGCACAGTTGATAGAAAGCATCACAAGTCCTACGTTATAAAAGGCATCAGCAGACAGCGATCTAGAAGGCCTAAACAACCTTTTCACGAATGACTTGCGAATAACATATAGATCTGTGAAATTCCTTTTAAAATCTCGCGAAGGCTGCAAAATTGCCCAAATTTCAGTGGACACCGAGCAGGATGAGGACATCGACAATGCCATCACTTGACCTGAAGGAATAGCATTCCGACCATGGATTCAGCTCAATGAATATCTGTGTCGCTTCGACACGAAACAAACCGCAGCAGACCTTACATTTAATATTATGGACTTATGTCTACTTTCATATAACGCTACTGGCATAATGACAGCCATCCCGTAATAATTGAACACCAAACAACATATATATGTGGCCTTTCAGAACATTGGCTCCTTGAGAACAACTCTTACATTTTTAACAGCATTGACACAAACTACCTTGCTAGTACGATCACATGCTCAAACCCAGCCTACGGCATTGGTCGGTACATCGAGAAAGGTGGCGTCGCAAGCATGTGGGACGACGACTTTGACAACCTGGTTGAATTCGTTAACATATTCATTTACAGAATTGCAGCCACACGCATATGCTGCGGCTCTACTTCGATTCTTATCCTACAAGTCTACCTGCCGACAGCTAATCACGACATTAGAAGCTTCAAAAGCACAACTTGGCAAACTGTGGGACATATATATTGTGCACACCAAAACTAGTTACATTACAAAAATCGTAAAGAAATTTATAAAATAACAACTGAATCTCGTAGGTGCAATGATTGGGTAATAGACGGATGTTATTGACATTTTCAAAAAGCATTTATCAAATGACGAGTGTCCGAAGAAACAGTTATTTTAAAACAAAATTGGTCCATATGTCCGCCATCTGAATACTATCCGAGGAATCTTTAACACGCAATAAACACAAATAAGCTAAGGCGCCTACACATAACATAATTGTAATAAAATTTCAAATATTGTTTAGGTGAATTTACATTTATGTGTTATAATACTACTTTTGAAGAGACTGTATTTCAACATCAATATGTGAAATGAGTATTACATGTTGACAAAGACGGGTTTCGTTGGTGCAGTGCATGCTCTTGCCTGTTCTCCTGCTCGCCCTCCGAAAACGACATACACGACATACGTACTACATGGAGGAAATCGTCTTTGTTTTGAATATATATTTGTTTTGTATATTTATATATATATATATATATATATATATATATATATATATATATATATATATATATATATATATATATATATATATATATATATATATATATATATATATATATAAATACTATCGCGACCGTTGGGCGAAGCCGAAATTCAATTTTGCAGAGTTAAGTCGACCTCGACCATTATGGCGAAGGTGACTTAATTCTCTTAATTAATTATTAATTACCTGTTAACTATTCCGCTTTAAAAATTAGTATGCTTGTAGAGCATGATATAGCAAGTATATTGATACATTTGAAGACGTTTTACAATAGAACATGCATTTTTCATGATTTTTCTTTAAAAAAAGTATGTATGTGGTTATGAAATCCAGCCTTAGGGCGCATTTTAAAATATGTGGATTTTATTCTTCTAAACCAATAATATATGTTTTCGGTTGGACCCTGTAAAGAACAAGTTTCGAACGCTGCAGATGTCTGTACATTTTACATTTCGTTGTTTTGTTGTTTAATATATAAGAAATACATTTCAAAATTTCGACTTGTCCAAAAACACTTAGTTTTCTTTTCTAAACCGGAAACTGCTACGCAGTTAATGGTAGCAATTACAGACTTAAGAAGCTCAGCACCTTAACGCTGATTTTGATCTTGCTGTGCTTACCAATTTTAACGGTATATAGTCATTGAATTCAAATTCGAATATTAAAATTGTATTACAGCGTCAACATTATATAACAACAATTATAGTATGAGTCAAACTAATTCTTGGGTCGTTTTAGTTGTGTTGTTGGTCATATTACAGATTGATTGTGCTAAAAAGTTTATTTTTACCATTTAAAACGAAAATTGGTCTTATAATTGTCAATAGTTGTTTAAAAATATACAAAAGTTAGAGCATACTCGTTTTTTTTGTATTACCATTTTTTCAGCGAAATTTAAAACATGTCTTTATCTGTTCTTCAAAAATGCTTCTCGTCAATAACCCGTTTGAAAATTAAGAACAAAAATGTCTGAATGAGCGAAGTTTATAAATATTTTAATCTTCGTTATGAGAACCTCCTTTTGGCTAATTCAGATCTTATTTTGATTTTGACAATGCTATTCTCGCAACATATGTGTGTATACGTGTAATATGTGTTCAGTTGTATTGCCAAAATGGCTGTTATATATTTATT
This sequence comes from Dreissena polymorpha, assembly GCF_020536995.1. NCBI lineage: Eukaryota > Metazoa > Mollusca > Bivalvia > Myida > Dreissenidae > Dreissena > Dreissena polymorpha. The sequence goes on from NC_068362.1 coordinate 86,487,853, forward strand.
TCTATATTTAAATGAACCCTGCATTATCGAGACGTCAAATAAATGGAAGCTTTTAGGGTCTTTGACTAAAAACTTACATATGGGCATACCTATAGTACAGTCAGGCTCCTTTTCATTGGACAAATACTCGTATACTATGCTAAAATCCAACACGGCACATAATTAAACATTTAAGAAAACGGTTAAAATATGTATAAAAATATCACAACTTCTGAAATTTTGTTGACATACATGCTCAGAATTTAAAACGTAAATTTAGTATTAACAATTTAACAATTTTAAACGTAAGATCAACATTTCTATCCTATAAAACGCAGGAGCAACTTCAGATTTAACCGTAACAATGAACACATAGGTAGTAAAAGTTATGTAGGCATGCTGTACACAAAACATGGTCCCGAATGAATTACAGTTTATATGCGTGTAAACAACAATCATATAATTCTCGAAATATGTTTAGAAAAGCGCTTAGTTTGGAATTCCCCATTATGCTGAAAATTCACACACATAGAAAGTATCAGTTTGTCCATGAACTTAAATTATCCGACGACAAAAATGAAAGCGTTCAGGTACTTCGACTTAATGATCATTTAAGGGCAAACCCATTGTAGTCTTCTTTTCGTTGGACAAATACCTGTATGCTATGCTGAAATATATCATGGTATATAATTATCAACGGTAATAAAATATATAAAAGATATTACAATTTTCGTCATTGTGTTAAGGCACATGATCAGTAATTACAGGTGCTTTAAACATAACATTTATATCCTAAATAAACGCTCGGGCAACTAGAGTTATACTCTTATATATCGAATATATATTTAGAAAACGTTATAGACATGCTGAACATAAACATGGTCCTGAATGGATTCCAGTGGTAACACGTGTAAACAAACGTTATGCAACCCCATGAATATGTTTTAAACGCTTTGTTTAAAAATTCCCCGTAATGATGGAAATACACACGCATAGAAATTATCAGCTTGTCCATGCATGCAAAATAATTCAACTATTATGGTAAAATGTATATATTCCTTTATGCGTTTTTATTTGTCTACCATATATGTTTATTCAGGCGTACACTGTTTGCATATAATTCTTACATAACAATAAGGCGATATCATATTATTTCGTACAAATGAGAGTTTCAATGATATAAGTTTAATATTAACCAGAACAAATAAGTAGTGAGTCAAGTCAATTTACAATATACGTTAATATGTTAACGTTTTTTTTTGGTATTAAAATACATCATAACATCTTCATTTTGTATATCATTAAATTTTATATAGATATAGATATTTAATTTGACACCATCAAGAGAATGCGTTTATATACTTCGACATAATACTGTTTTGGTAGAAAACAAACTAAATGTATGAAAGAAAATAACAGAAGCTAAAACTTTTATCACATGGCTGCAACACGCCCTTAATATAATAACATGGCAACACAAAACTTTTTATTGATACGTTCTTTTCTTCCAGCAAGTCCGTGTGAATATCAAAGCGCTAGGGGCACTGAAGTTGTTCGCTGTTGTATAATCTTAGACGCAACTCAGTTTTCAAAATTATGTTATAGCATTTTATATCGCAAGTTTGAAATGAATACACCCCATTCAATTTATAAAGAGTGTGTCTTAAAGCACAGGTTGAGATGGGTTTTTTATAACATAAATAAAAAAGATGATTTAAGCTTCATTTTGGGAAAACAGGGCTTTTTGCATATGCATTAATTGTCATCCCAGTACCAGATACTGTCTTTAAACGAAAAACACCATACAATCAGAAAGTGTCGTCCTTGATTAGCTTGTGCGAATTACACAGGCTCAATGTGTACAGGCTAATCATATTTGACATGCATTAAGGCCCGTTTTCTCTGAAAGCAGCCAATATATACAGATTTCAATGATAAACACTAGACTTGCCAATGTCGTCTTACAAGCTGTTAAACACTATTGATTAAATACACACACTGCAGTAGTAGCGCAGACGCTCCTAACATTCGTCTTCTGCATAATGTCAATGCAGGTAGTGCAGGCAGGAAGTGGTTATCGTTCATAGCATAGCTTACAGCAGACTTACTTGCAGTTATCGTTCATAGCCTAGCTAAAGCAGACTGAATTGCAAAACTGCCTCTCTACATTAGTTGTGAGCTAAAGCTCACAACTAAACACCAACCATAACATTTCACAATGTTGAAAATGCAACCTTATTCTGAAAATGTATATAAAATAAATAAAAATAAAGCTATCCGTGTAAGTATGAATAATCAGATAATATTATGAACTAGATTGTTGGCAATGCTACTTTCCCAACATCTGTGTTTACACATGTGATTATTAGAGAAAGCATTTGTTAAAGAAAATGGTTTTTATGCAAAGTTCATTCAGTATTAATATGACGAAACAAAAAAACTAGTTCATCTTAGCAGTTGGATTTAAATTTTGCATCTGTTTAAATGGTGATATACTATTAAAGTCGTCAACGTTTTTGTTGCCAAAATCATTGTTATAGACTTATTTCTTTATATAAATTGAACTTAAATTATCCGACGACAAACATTAAAGCTTTAAGGTACTTCGACTTAATGCTGATTTAATGGCAAACCCATAGCGCAGCCTTCTTTTCGTTGGACAAGTACTTGTATGCTATGCTGAAACCCAGCAGGGTACGTAAATATACATTCACAAAAACGGTAATAAAATATATAAAAGATATCACAACTTTTGAATTTGTTAACGTCCACTATCAGAAATTACATGTTCTTTAATACATAACATTTCTATCCTAAATAACATACTTTTAGTAGAAAACAATATAAATTCCTAAATAAAATTATCAGATTCTAATACTGTGATCACATTTCTGCAACAAGCCCTTAATATAATAACATGACAACACAAAACTTTTTTATTGATATTTTTTCTTCCAGCAAGTCCCAAAGAATGAAACCAAACATAACAGTTCAGACTGTGGAAAATGCAACCGAATTCTTAAAATGTATGCAAAAATACATTATTATAAAGCTTGTTGATGTCAACAAGACAATTGATTCCCATTTTAAATAAAAATTGTTTGTATTTTACATATACCTCATGCTGATACATATTTGTACAATAAACCAAATATTAAAAACGACAAAAGAGAAATTTGGTCGAAACAAATCATAAGAATGTTTAAAAAGAAATAAAACACGAAGTACAAATCGAACTAATGAATGACGGGTCATACGAGCGAACAATATGAGACAGCGCCTTTGGCCTGTTGCGGATAAAAGTGTTAAAATACGACACTCGGACACTTAAACACTTAAAGAACTTTCCATGTACAATGAGTTGCTGACTTCGACTAGCTAGCATTCATTTATATACTTCTCAGTCTGGATGTTTTTGTTTTTATGATTTTTTATTTGTATAATTATACATTGTTTACTTTCTAAATGCCTTTAAGTTTTATATGATTATCAACAATCCCCTCTCTTTTCAGTACATATTTTACTGCTTGTAAAGGAATTTTTTTTAGGTGGTAAATATCATATAAGTTATACTTATTTTCCTTACTTTATATTTCGGTTCTATTAATATACACAACCAAGGTGTACAATTTGGCTCTTTACACCCATAATTGCATCTTCTTCCTGACCATGTGCGACGATGCTCTGAATAATTAACTATATGAGGTTATTTCTTGAAAGCTTTTTTTTTTCAAAAGATGGGATGTAATTGATACTTGTTCGTTCATTGCATCGTGCCTCAGAAAATTGTAGCGCTGTTGTTCTGGTTTCTTCTTACCATAGAGTAATTAATTTGTAATTAAATTGAACATTTGTAGTTCTCTTTTATTGCCTTTTAATTTGTGTTACAATCCTATCAGGTAAATGTTTATTTACACGTATGTGTGTTTTGAATATCGCTGGGCCAAATGTGAGGTTGAGCGCTCTAAAACCGGTTCAAACCCCCAAATGCTTAGCATTGACCGTTCCAATGCGGTGACACCAGCTTTATTCAACGGCCTTTGTTATGTGTGTTGTTTTGTTATGTTCTATGCTGTGCTGATCGGCAATTGGTCATAGGCCGTAAATAAAGCACCAGGCGCGGTTGATGATGGGAATGCTGTGCCGCTATGGCAGCTGAAGTTTCACCTTGTTTACCTTCATTACAGTGGCATTGAACCTCAAAGTTATGACATCAATATGTACACAAATTTCTAAAATGATTTTTATTTCAAAATACATAAATACATTTCCCGTGAGATATTTCCAGTTTATACCAGTATTATATGTTCAAATTATATTCTTAATTTCATGTTTTTTTGAAGACTTTGCCCATTTGGGCCCTTCAAAAGTGACATAGCCCCTCGGCGTGAACGATTTTGTTGCCAAAATCATTGTTTTAGACTACTTCTTTATATAAATTGAACTTAAATTATCCGACGACAAAAATGAAAGCGTTCAGGTACTTCGACTAAATGCTGATTTAAGGGCAAATCCATAGTACAGGCTCCTTTTCGTTGGACAAGTAACTTGTATGCTATGCTGAAACCCAGTATGGTACGTAAATATACATTTACAAAAACGCTTATAAAATATATACCGGTAAAAGATATCACAACAGTTGAATTGTGTTAACGCCCATGATCAGAAACTACATGTACTTTAAAACATAATATTTCTATCCTAAATAAAGGCTGGAGCATATAGAGTTTTACTCTTATATAATGATCGCATATTTAAAACACGTTAAAGGCATGAACATTAAACATGGTCCTGAAAGGATTACAGGGTATACGCGAGCAAAAACAAATTATGCAACCCCAGGAATATGTTTTAAAAAGCGCTTTGATCAAAATTCCACCTAATTCTAGACATACACATACAGAAAGAATAAGTTTGTCCATGCAAGCGAAATAATTAAACTATTATGGTTTAATGTATATTTTTCTACATGCGTTTTATTTGACTACCATAGATGCGTATTCAGGCGTACACTGTATGCATATTACATAATTATATGGCGATATTAAAATCAGTTTTTCGTACAAATGAGAGTGTCAATGTTATAAAGTTAACATTTATCCAGAAAATATAGGTGATGAATCAGGTCAATTTAAAATAAGCGTTGACGTTTTTTCTATATAAAAAGTACAACATAAAATCTACATTAACTATGTATTGTTAATTGTATATGAAGATATTTAAGTTGACCCCATCAACAGAATGCGTTCATATACTTCGACATAATACTGTTTTAGTAGAAAACAATATAAATGCATGTAAGAAATTATCACGATCTAAAATTTTGATCACATTGCTGCAACAAACCCTTAATATAATAGCATGACAACTCAAAACTTTCTTATTGGTACTTTTTTCTTCCAGCAAGTCTGAGTGAATTAAACCAACCATACGTTTCAGACTGTAGCAAATGTAACCTAATTCTGAAAATGTATATAAAAATACATGATAATAAAGCTATCCGTCTAAGAATGGGTAATCAGATATAATTATACAATGTTTTATCAACTAGATTGCTGCCAATGCTATTTTCCCAACATCTGTGTTTACACATGTGATTATAAGAGAAAGCAATTTTTTAAGAAAAGGACTTATTTTTATGCAAAGTTATATCAGTATTAATATAACGAAACATAAAAATAAATAAAATATTTCAACCCATCATGGTACATAATTATACATTCACGAAAACGGTAATAAAATATATAAAATAATTCACAATTTTCGGAATTGTGCTAACGTACATGGTCAGTAAATATGGGTACTTTAAAACATTTTATTTATATCATAAATAAACGCTGAAGCAAATAGAGCTTTACTCTTATGTAACGAACACATATTGAGAAAACGTTATAGTCGTGCTGAATATAAAACATGGTCCTGAATGGATAACAGGGTATACACATGTAAACAAAAGTTATGCAATCCCAGGAATATGTTTTTTAAGCGCTTTGTTTAAAATTTCCCGTAATGCTGAAAAACACACATACAAGCCCTTAATATAATAAAATGAAAACACAAATTATGATCCTTTTTCCTGCATTAAATCCGAATGAATCACACTAAACAAAAATTTCACACGTGGGAAAATGCAACCTAATTTTGGAAATTTATATAAAATAAATAATAATAAAGCTATCAGACTAAGTATGAATAATCATGAACTAGATTGTTGACAATGCCATCATCTGTGTTTACACATGTGTTTTAAGAGAAAACATATGTCAAAGAAAAAGGATATATGTTTATGCAAAGCTAGTTCAGTATTAATATGACGCAATATAAAAATCAATGAACTATTTCAACTAAGCATATTGGATTTTAATTGTACAACTATTTAAATAGTGATGTGCTATTTCAGGTCTGAACATTATGTTGCCAAAATGTTTTCGTTATAGATTTATTTCTTTATATGAATTTAACTTAGATTATGCCGACGACAATAATGAACGCTTTCAGATACTTCACTTAATGCTGTTTGAAGCGCACATCTATATTAAAGGCTTCTTTTCGTTGGACAAATAATTTTATTCTATGAAAAAATCCATCATCATTCATAGTTATACATTTACGAAAACGGTAACAAAAAACGTAAGATATCGCAATATTTTTAATATTGTTAACATACATGTTCAGAAATAAGTCTAAAACATTACATGTCTATCCTAAACGCTTAATAAAAAATTTAATGTTAAAAATAACATAATTAATATTACAGAAAGCATTGGTGGTTTAAATCGGTTAAATCCGTTGGCATGCTGTACCTTAAACTTGGACCAGACCAGAGGATTCACACGTGTAAACAAATATTATGCCTCCCTGGAAATGTTTTCAGACAAGCAATGCGTACTACATTTTAGCTAGTCTTTGTGAGAGAAGCGACAAATTACATGAAAACAGAAAGCTGCAATGCAAAAAATTGGAGTAAAACTGCGGTCAGCGCTTTGTTAAGAGAATAATCATGCTTTTTATTCTCCTGAGCACGAAGTGCTCAAGGTGAGCTTTTAGGATGGTCTGATGTCCGTCGTCCGTCCGTCGTCAACATTTGCTTTAAACAGCATGTCCTCTGAAGCTGCTGACTGGATTTTGATTAAATTTTCAGGAATGATCAGTGGATAATCATCTACAAAAGTTATATAAATCGTTCCGCTCCGCTGATTAAGTAGGTCACATAAGCTAAACAAATGATTTTCCACTTAATCGACATCTCCTATTTAACCAATGCATGGCTCTTGACCAAACTTCACAGGAATGATCCGCGGATGGTACTCTACCAAGTTACATAACTAGTTCCGTTAACATGCATTATACTAGTAGGTCACAGGAGCACTTAATCGACATTCCATCCTAAACCAATGACTGGATTTGGATTAAACTTTACAGGAATGATCAGTTGATGATCCTCTTTTCTCATTAAAATAGCAGTTCCGCTCCAATGCTTAATTAAGCAACAAGAGCTAAAAAAAGATATTTCACTTTAATGACATCTCATTCTTAACCAATTATTGGATCTTGACCAAACTGCACAGGAATGATTCTTGGATGACCTTTAAACAAATGGCTAAAATCGTTCTGCACCACTGAACAAGATGGCCATCAGAGCTAAAAATAGAAATGCCTTTAAACGACTTCTTACACTATGCCATTTATTTTCTTTAAAACTTCACGTGACTGTTCTTGGTGACACTTAATAAAGAAAATAAGCCAAAATCGCTCATTTTGATACAAGTACATACACTTTTGCGCTGACCTAGACACAATGGAAGTCGAATCTGAATATAGATGCCAAAAAGAGCGATGTTCAACAGGTGAGCGACATATGTCCATTTTGGCCTTCTTGTTTATTGTCGGTTGGTCTGTGATTTCCTCCTCATTATTTGTATTGTAAGACTCCATTTCATAATAAATACCAGTGACAGGATCATGGAAAAATAATAAGTTCTGTCCAATCCTTTTGAAAATGTTTTATTTTATTTTTTTGTCTGTTTTGAGGGTTTTATTCAAATCAAAACTGTAACATCCAAACGATACAACTACATATACATATAAGTGCATAAAATATTAACAGTGGTTACATAAAAAATAGTAGTTCAAAACTTGGTTAAAAAGTAGGTAACACATCTGAACATTCAAAATTTACAACAAGCAATAATAAAAAAAATCTACCAAAAACAAAACAAAATAAGGAACATGTATAAACAGATACACGTCTTTTGAAAATTGTTAAGTGACAAAAAGTAGTTCACCAGAGCAACTGACTACCGTCTTCAACTTCCCTGCATAGTGTACAACCCTTGTCTTTGACCTAACTTAAAGGTGTGTTTTGAAATACTTAATGTCTGAAAATTAATGTGAACGTTAATCAGATCCCGGTAATATTAATGTCTACATTACAATGTTTTTACACGTCCCGCAGGCGCTCAGAAAGCGGAAAAAACCAACAGAGCGCAAGTTCTAAATAAAATATATTAGCACAAGCCAAGTAGACATGGTCCCTAAAATTTGTACCGGGCTCAAAGATGTTCAGCGAAACTCCTATATCTACTATACGAAAGATAGAAGGGACAAAGTTGTGCCAATTGGTTATGAATGTTAGTTTATAACCCAGAATATGTATTTTTCCTGCCTCTGTTGCAAACATTGACCAAATAAAGCAGGGTCGGATAAACTAGTTGATATCCTGCAGTACATCACGTGACCGTGATCTAACCGTAAGTATGTATTCCTACGCGCCGATTAACATGTTCTAATATTTGACCTTTGAAATTTATTGGGACGCATCATGAATGTTATCGTTATATTATATATCATCCTTTTTGTCTTCTTTAAAAATATATTACCGAACCAGCTTTCCGTATTTATAATTTTCATTTACTTGATTACGCAATGTATGACGTATCTAGTGTGACGTCATTTCTCAGATAAAACATACTATCTAGATAGATAGATCTAGTTTCTCTCAGTATTTTAGGGACAACAATTTTGACGCGGTGGTTTTAACCCTGTTTTTTTTTAATATTTTAAAGCATCGAACGAATCATAAACGTAGATCTATTTCGGATTGTGTGTTTGTCATTCATAAGTGTTAACTTCGATAGGAAAAAAATAATTCGCTACGACAGGATTACGATTTCGTAAATCGGCATTCGAACCCGAATCCATCCATGAGCCATCTGATGATATTGATCATATGATATTGGCCTGGGTTCCTCTTCCAATTAAGCTATCTGACCTTTTAAAAAATATGTAGGTAAACTGCAATGTTGTATAATAGCATGATACCTTGCTTAAGAAAATTTTACAAAGAATTACATTTAATTTATATTTTGTTATGATTTAGAACAGTATATTGTCAGTTCAAAAGCTCAAATGAGTTAATGTTTGAAAAGCCCACAAAAGCTTCTGTTTGTAAAAATGATGCTAATTAATTTGCCGACTGTGTATAGTTGAGATAAAATCACCTTATTTTGCACAAATCTGGTAAAATATATATGGTTTGAATACCAACTGCGGATAAGAGCAACAGAACAGTCCTTGTAACTAAATAACTCTAATATTTTAATAAGTAATTATCTAAACCATAAAGTGACCTATACTTCGATAATTATGTATACCTGAAGAGAAGATATATCGAAGGTGAATATTGCGTAACACATGAAACTATACACGGTTTTTCAATAAATAGGAAACAATGCCTGTCGCCAGGTAATAACGACACATTGACGATATAAACACGGGCTATCCTTGTTATACATTATAAACCCATTCATATAAAATAAAAATTAATCGTAGTTTGGCATTTCAGATCAAATAGTTAGCAAAAGTGATTTAACAAAACATCTAATTTAAATGTCCGTTACTGTCGCCTTCTCATATTAATTACATTATACCATCCACATATAAGTAACCTCTGTGATACTGTTGGTTTTAAACAATGCATTTTCTTCGAAAACAAATATGTAAATATGTAAATGTAAACTATTGCAGCACCAATTGCTACGGGGAAGTCAAACAGAATGTTTCAATTGGAAAACAACACTCGCGTGAATATTCAGAACCTTTATGAACAGTATTAGATTTAGCAATAGTGCTTATAATAAATTAAACTTTCGGTTTACTGGTATAAATGAATATACCCACACAATAATGGGCTAAAGTCAAAGAAGTTGAATAGTATATCAGAGGGGGTAATCACGTGACAAACAAGATGGCGACGTCCATGCCGAGGCAGGTATTTTTCGTCGTTTTATACCCTTTATTACTTGTATTTTTTTATGCCGCTCATTTTCCAGCCATATTAGGAAGAAAGTTACTGGCTACTATTTCATAGTAATATTCGCTCTACATTTCGACTTTACTCGGTTGCGAAATTTCTTAGCGGAATGACCTAATTAGGGCTCCATTAAGAAAATTTGCGGGGAGTCAAGTCGAGATATTTAGCGAATTTAAATACGAATATACGCTAATCACCTTTTACTGATATGGCTGGAAAGTGAGCGTCATTTAAAAATAAACAGAGGTAATAAAGGGTATAAAACGGCGAAAAATAATGTCTCGGTATGGACGTCGTCATCTTGACTATCACGTGATTACCCCTTCTGGTATATGCGATCGCAGAAATGTCCGTGACGATAAAATATCCGTGACTTGTAACATATATAACGTTTCAGGCATGTTGGGAGATTGGGATTATACTTCCATTGTGTTTATTTCATTGCAATGGTTTATAAAGAATGCTAGCACTTATGTGTGTGCCTAAATTATATTATGTTTAATATTGTAAATCTGCAAAGGAACAGTTTGTGTGGTCTAAATGCTCAGTTAACACTATTTTTCACAAGTAATATATGTCACACTTAAGAAATATTTTGTATAGATAATGCCATTATCATCCATTTCTGCATGTTTAGCGCGAAAGCTCTGTATCGGCTATTGTTTAATGTTTGCTTCACACAATACATTTTTCAATGTTTATTAAATTTCCGTTACTCTATAGTGTCGTTTTAAATTTATTGAAGTGCACTTATATAGGAAACAGAACGAATAAACATATGTAATTAGTGGTTCACCTCAGTCATAAATATGATTATTTTGTAATTAACATTATATCGAAATCAACACAACACGTTTTATACAAAATACAAAACTTGTGTTCAGTACATATTTAAAAAAATGAGACAACACAATTTTTCTTTCTTCATTTGATCATTGAAATTTTCGTGAGATAAAAAAGAAACACTTCACTGACGGTCTCTACAAACAGATAGGCATCTTCAGAATGAGGTACTTTTATTGTAAAATCCTCTGTACATTATACAGTCGTTTATATTCTGCATATTTGACAATAAAACAAAGTAACAGACATTTAGAGTAGGCTCTGTTGAATAATATACACGGGCACAAACAAACCATCATATATAAAAAAGTATAATAGATATGCATGTAAAACTTCGCATGTACGTGTGTGATGGATATGGCTCCTCAATAAACATATCAAAAACGCATGCGTAAATATTTAAAAAAATCAATTGTACACCCCTGGTGTTCCTATTTATTGAAAAACCGTGATAAACAAATTGGTGCAGCAAACAAAGATTGGTATATACCAAGGAGCTATATAATAATCTATTATGTATGTCCTTGGCATTTCCTCCTTAAAACACTAAACAATCAACTAGAACCTACAATGTAAAAATTTAGAACAGCCAACTGCTGCTACCTTCTCAATTATAATTTTCACTGGCATCAGCAATGATTTCTCCCATGTTGCATACTGTACTTAGATTTCACAAGGGCCAGGCAGCATTTTTGTTTTATTTTCCTTTGTGAGCATTTAAAGTCAAAGTAATTTCAAATTACCATAATTGAGGAATAAATGCAAGGTAGGTCAGCGATAATTATGTCACCCACCAAAACATATTATTTAATACCATTGATATAACACTTTGATAATTTTACACTTGTAAGTATATATTTTTTAAGTACCAAAATACTAGGATTAAATTAATTTGTATATTCCTAACTACTGTTTAAACGTCATTTAGTTAGCGACTGTCACGTCACCCACCGTACTCAAGGTAGCGACTATCACGTCACCCACCGTACTCAAGGTATAGAATGTCAAGTCGCCACTGTACTAAAGGTAGCGACTGTCATGTCACCCACCTCAAAGTTATTTATATTTTATTGAATTTATGTTTTAAATATGGTTAATCACATTTGATCACATCTTTTGATTGCTTGAATCAATCACATTTTATAGTATCTATAAACATTGCACTATTAGTATTTGTAGTAATTATCAATAATTAATTTAGAATGTTCTTTACCAGAAAGGTTAGCCCAGATTCAATAAGAGGCACTATCTCCCCTCACTATGAGATATTGTCAAAGGTAGCAATATTTGTCTTGAATCATGCCATTTTGTGAGGCATAACAAGTAAGCTAAATTCTTGTATTTTTTGCAATAGAAGAGAATAGATATCCACGGTACCTGAACCACGTGACTTTTTCGGCTATGTGTGGGACAATCGGGATGTAAACAAAACGTCGCTTCAGGTAACCTTTTTGATAATTTCTTCATTATTTCAAAACCATTTAAAAACAAAACAAAGACGAGTGCCCGGTCATTGTAAAAAGGCACAACTTGTTAAGTTTGCGCAAAATTAATTAAGTATTTTTTTCCAAAAAGTGCAAACCGCGTGTTTGAAAACACATGATGTGGAAATGCTATGTGTGGTATATTTTTTGTTCAATCAACAAAAACATTGATAATAATATTGTCGAGGGTTTAAAAAATAGGGCGGACATTGTAATCTTCATAGAGAAGCTACTTACATTGTATGTTTGCGCAAATACAATCTTATTCGGAGTGTGTGTATATAAATGTTATACTGCTATGTGTGGATACATTTTTTAAATGCTATGTGTGGTATACAAGAATTCTGCATTTAATCTGAACACAGTTTTGTAAGAATCTAGAACATAAACTTTAGTCTGTCCTGAAAATATATCAAATTAACCAAATGTTACCTTATTGAATACTGAAGTAATCGTGTTAATGATTAACCAATTTATGTTTAACTGAACTTAATTCTTATTAAGCATACATGTTATGGTGAAATATAATATTTCTTTTGTTTTATTTATGTCTTTAAATAAATATAATGATTGATATTCTGCCTGATTATTGAATTTGGTCCATTTTTTAATGAATGACAAAGAAAATAAATAAGAGCACATGCTTTAAATGGGTTTTACTTCTTTTGTTTTCAGACTTGAAAAGGATAGTCGAAGATCTGTAACGCTTTTAAGGTTCGAAGCTGTGTAAGAACGACATGAACACCATCAAACCACACACGGAGGTGATATGTGGCAAGTTAAAAATCAAAACCACGGTGACAGAGACAGGGACCCCCGCTTCATTCTGTGATGTTTATGGAAAGCTATTTCAACTAACTACGCAAAACATACCATTTAACATGTATTTTTGCATAAGCAAAACAAAGTGTGTGTATTGATATGTGTTGTATATTTATCGGTTTTGTATCTATGTTATTACTAAAATTGATTAGATGAATAAAAATCTGATAATGTGTGTTAAAAAAACAGGTGTTTTCATAACAAATAATTTAAAATCCAATGATGGTGTTTTGTGTCTATTCCAATATCATCTCCATTTGAACATCTCGAATCCAATAATGCTTGTTTGTGGTCTATTCCAATATA
>NC_068362.1:86501698-86544198 GCF_020536995.1 Dreissena polymorpha
TTTCACTTTTTGATGCACTTGTAGTCCCTATCTTTTATATGGATCTGAAGTTGGGGAATATACACTTTACTGACTTGGACAAACTGCATATCAAATTCTGTAACATGTTCTAGGCGTAAAACAACAAACCTCAAATGCTGCTGTATTTGGTGAGCTTGGAAGATTTCCGTTAACAACCTTTGTAAAGAAAATCAATTAAATATACTGGCTAAAGATTATCAACTCACCAAACTCTTTAATGCATGAAACTTTGATGAAACAAATTCAGTTTGCTCATGATAATCGTATTAATGATTTGAATAGTTTGTGGGTTTTCTTCCCTATCAACTTTGCTTAACAAGCTTGGGTTTTGGTAATCTTATAGATTTTACTATGAGCGAGTATTTACTTCCTATGTTTTCCCAAAGACTAAAAGACCAATACATTCAGTCGTGGCACGAAACCCTATCAGTACAACCTAAAATGGAATACTATTGTAAATTAAAGAAGATTTCGAGTTGAACATATCTAGTAAATATAAAAAATGAAAAACTCGTAAGGAACTAACCTTTCAGGCTTTCATCACATTCGCTTGAGATTGAACTGGTAGATATAACAATATAGAAAGGTCAAACAGAATATGTAAACTTTGTACGCAAATGTTGTTGAATCGGAATACCACTACTTTTATTATGTTGTACAGCCTATTCAGATCTGAGAAAAGATTATAACATTTCATCGAACTGGGCCAAATATTACGAAATTCAAATACATTATGTCTGAAAAGAAAGAAAGTAAAGTACGAAATACAGCAAAATACATATACAATGCTATGAAACTAAGAAAAACAAATTAGAATCTTAATGTTTTTTTTATCTTATTAAGAAATTATATCATATGTTGTGTAATTTATCTTTTTATTGCATACGTACTCGCCTCGCGTATACATCTACGTACTGTATTGCTCATATTAAAATGATTATCCGTTTCTACCTTCAATATATGTTGACGTTACTCGAAAGGTTCATTTGTTGAGTTCTGTGCTCATTGTATATGTTCCATTTTATTTATTTTTATTCAATTAACTTGTTTATTTTATGTTTTTCTTCTCTAATTTTTCCCGTTTAGTTTTGCTTCAACTGTCCTTTGTTAGCTCTCCTAATTTTCGTTTTCGCACTAGGCGCTAATTACAGAGGAAACATAACTCATTTGATAATATTGTATGCTTTGACTTCTAGGATGTTCTTTGTAAATTGATTACGTTCAATTCTATTTTTTTTTCTTTACTTAATTTATTTATTTGTTATTATTATTTTTTTCTCTTCTCTATTTTTTTCCAGTCAAGTTTTGCTTCTATTGTCCTTTGTTAGCTCCTAATTTTCGTTTTCGCATTAGGCGCTAATTCCAGGAAACATAACCCATTAGGAATATGAAATATGCATTGACTTCTAGGAATTACCTATTCCTTCGATTGTGTATGCTGCTTCCTATTACAATTACTCTATTTTTTCCGTTTTATCTGGCAAATATGCTCTACAACTGATTTCACTTGCGCTGTTATAATCCAATGCTATAGTTTGTTATTATTGTATTGTATTGTATTGTACGCTTAAATGTTGTATTCCTTATGTCTTGTGGCCATAATTTAACTCAAAAAGATTGTAAATGGATAAAGGCAAATATGCCGATTCGCCAATAAATGATGATGATGATGATGAGTAAAAAGTGTTGTGTTGTCATTTATTATATAAAGGTCTGTTGGTGCAATGTGTCGATGTTGTTTAAGCTTCTGGTAATTGATTTTATACTTTATTTTGTTTTCTCTAAACAGCATTATGTCGAAGTATATGAACGAAATCTCCTTTTGGTGTCAACTTTAATATCTTAATATAAACTTTAACGAATATATATAAATATATATATAATAATGCAGATGTTATGATGTATTTGTTTATAATATAGACAAAACATAAACATATTCACACATATTGTAAATTGACTTGATTCACTACTTAAATGTTCGATTAATATTACCCTCAAAGCATTGTAACTATCATTTGTGTATGAAAACTGATTCTGATATCGCTTACACTCTGATGTAATATACATACAGTGTACACGCCTGCATACACATATATGGTAGTCAAATAAACACGCATGTATGAATATATACTTTTAACCATAATAATTTAATTATTTCCGCTTGCATGTACACACGGATTATTTCTTGTGTGGTGTATTTTAAGCATTAGGGGGGATTTTAAATAAAGCGTTTTTTTACAACATATTCGTGGGGTTTCATAATTTTGTTTACACGTTTTATACAACCGTGATCCATTCAGGGCCATGTTTTATGTTCAGCATGCTTATAACGTTTTCTCAATATGCGTTCAATATATAAGAGTAAAACCCTTGTTGCTCAAGCGTTTATTTTGGATAGAAATGTAATTTTTGTAACGTACATGTAATTTCTGATCATGCACGTTAACAAACTCCAAGAGTTGTGATATCTTTTATACATGTTATTATCGTTTTTTGAATGTTTATTTATGTACCAAGATGGATTTCAGCATAGCATACACGTATTTGTCCAACGAAAAGGAGCCTGTACTATGGGAATCCCCTTAATCAGCATTAAGTCGAAGAATCTGAATTCTTTTAGTGTTTGACGTTACAATAATGCAAGGTCAATTTATATATAACATACATTTATAAGGACGATTTTTTGCAAACAACACAAATTAAATAGCCTTTCAAGCATTTGAAATATTGTAAAATTAAAAAAAAACGATTACAATCCGTTTTTTATTTCAATGTTCCGTTAAATGCAAACAAAATAACTTTGCAAGCATTTTTTTTACAAATAATTTCTCTTACAATCATATTTGTAAACACAGATGTTGAGAAAACACCATTGCCAACAACCTCGTTCAAAATTAGATCTGATAAGTCATACTCAGACGGATAACTTTCTTTTTGTTTTCCCTCGTGTACAATGTTAGGTTTGGTTTTATTCATACGGACTTGCTTGAGGAAAAAAAGTATCATTACAAAAATGTGTACTGACAATATATTATCGTAAACACGTGTTTCAGCAATGTGATGAAAGTTTTAGAATTTGCTAATTGCATTGATGCATTTAATTGGGTTTCTCTTAAACCAGTATTTGGTCGAAGTATATGAACGCATACGCTTAATAACGTCAAAATCTCTTGATGTAAAATTTAACGATATAACATATTATGATTAAAGTATATTTTGATTTAAGGTGTTTCGTTTTGAAAAAGACAAAACACATGAAAATGTTTACGCATATTTTAAATGACTTTATACAATACTAATGTGTTTTTCATTTTTATAAATTCGCTTCCATGGACGCACTTCTTCTTGCGATTTATATGCATTTTAAGTATTGGGAGGGAATTTTAAATACAGCGCTGATCAAAGTTTTGCTACATTTTTGTCTTGCATTTTGTCATATTTACAATCGTAGCTTTTTGTTCAGGCAATTGTCTCTTACCTTACCTCTAAAATACTAGCTCCTACGTTATACGGATTGCTGTTCTAAAGATATTTCTAGGGTCACATCAGTTGGGTAACACGTGTTTACCCTGTTATCCAGTCTGGACCAAGTTTAAGAAGCCTCAAATTGCATTTTACATTTTATTTCAAACAACTAATGCTTTGCATTGACCGTTCTAAGGCTTGGAGAGTAGTACGTCCTGTTACCCTCACACGCATGAACTGTGTACATGTATATTATCCTCCATATTTTCGCGAATTACGAAACAGTTAGCCCGTTATATCATTTTAGCGTCATACTGATACAACACATATTAAGAAGTCTTTCGTTAAAATCAATAAAGTATAGGAACGCATTCTCTTCATGTGTCGTCACATTATAATATCTTGATATAAAGTTAGCGATATATAATAAATGTACATGTAGTGATGTTGTCTTTTATTAAAAATTAATTTCTTTAAAATTAATTTCTTTAATTTGAAGAAGCGAATGCATGTCTCCGATAGATAAAGGTTCAATCTCGTATAAATCATAAGATACAAGCAGACGACAATAAACCATGCGTGAAATCGATTTTAGTAGTGACTGTCAAACGTCACTAATACGGTACATATGCTCGAGTTTCACGTAGCTCGTTCTTTTTGCGAAATAGCTTTGACTGATAAACCACACCCACCCGCCTAAGAGATTGCTGTTAATTATGTAATACCTTTTTGTAATGTTCAAATGTACTGCCGAGATATTTATTACAGAATGGCTGTCAATCTCTTGCGGGCGACCACGGAAAAATTCACCAACTGTAGTCGACTCGTCGGTAAGACGTCGGTTTAAATCGTCGGGGCTCAAACCGTGGATAGCAGCGGCGCGCCATGACTTGGATACATCGCTATCGTCTAGAACTAGGTCCATATCTAGTATATTGCCGAGACGCGACATCAGTGAATGGAGATTACCGGAAACAAAGTGTCAACCAATAGTTTGAGTGGTTCTGCTACTTAACGTGTCGTGTAAAGTGCTGTGACGTGTGCCTTCTTGCAACAAAATGAATGTGTATTAATAGAAGGGCTGTTAATCTGTTGCGGGCGACCACGGGAAACGTTCAGGTTACATTAACCAATCGTACACGACCTCGACGGTAAGACGTCCGTTTAATCGTCGGGCCTAAACCCGTAGATAGCGGCCATTGCATGGATGCATCGCTATCGTCCAGAACTAGGGCAAATCCAGGTTGTCGCTGAGACGCGACATCAGTGAATGGAATTTTTAGTTCTGTGCGTTACGGAGTATAGCACTGCGTTACGGAGTATAGCACAGAACGCCGGTCTAAACATAACGCACTGCACAAAACAGGTATATGTGCGGTTCGTTCATGCGTATGGTTGTCACGTGAGTGATGGTCACTCAGGCGGACATAGGCGGTAATGTGCACGGAGTTTTCATTGTTTGGTCAGTTCTACGCTATCCTTCGATCAGTAAACTTTTACTTTTTAAAACTCGAACCGCATATATTAGTTGGCTAAAATGACCCGTTATGTTTGAGTTACACAATGTCCGCAGTTACATGTTAATATTGATTGTTTTCGGGTATAGTTTTCCAGTTATTTTACATTGAGCATCTGATGATTTCTGATCAAGTTTTATCTCTGGTTTTTATGCTCCCCCAAAATTTATTTTGAGAGGAGCATATAGTCGCCGCTTCGTGTGTCCGTCCGTGTTTCGATGTGTCCGTCCGTGCACAATTTTTGTCCGGGCTATTCTCTCAGAAACTAATGACCGGAATTCAATGAAACTTTATGGAAAGCTTCACTACCAAGAGGAGATGTGCATATTAACACGCGGTTCTGGTCGGATGATTTTTTACAGAGTTATGGCCCTTTGAAAGTTTCCATTAACTGTACATATATTGCAATTTTTGTCCGGGCTATTTCTCAGCAACTAATAACTGGAATTCAATGAAACTTTATGGGAAGTTTCACTACCAAGAGAGATGTGCATATTATCAGCGGGTTCTGGTCGGATGATTTTTCACAAAGTTATGGCCCTTTGAAATTTTTCCATTGTGCATATAGTGCAATTCTTGTCCGGGGCTATTTCTCAGCAACGAATGACTGGAATTCAATGAAACTTTATGGGAAGCTTCACTACCAAGAGGAGATGTGCATATTATCAGCCGGTTCTCGTCGGATGATTTTTAACAGAGTTATGGCCCTTTGAAATTTTCATTGTACATATAGTGCAATTCTTGTCCGAGCTATTTCTATGCAACTTATTACGGGAATTCAATGATACTTTATGGGAAGCTTCACTACCAACAGGAGATGTGCATATTATCAGCCGGTTATGGTCGGATGATTTTTCACAGAGTTATGGCCCTTTGAAATTTTCTATAAACTGTACATATAGTGCAATTCTTGTCCGGGCTATTTCTCTCCCAACTACTAACTGGAATTCAATGAAGCTTTATGGGAAGCTTAACTACCTTGAGGAGATGCGCATGCTATTTGTGGGTTCTGGTTAGATGATTTGTTTAGAGAGTTATGGCCCTTTGAAATGTTTAAGTTGCTAAACCATCCATCGTGTTATTTTGTCCAAATTTATGACCCTCAAGACGTTTCCTTTTATCTGAATATATAGTGCAATATTGTGACAAAGGTCTCAGTCAAAAACCTTTGGAGAGCATCACCCGTCTCCGACGGTTTCTTGTTAATCTGGCCTTGGAAACATCTTTTAAGGAAAGAGAATGTAATTGATGTATAAAAATCATAGTTGTATTGTGTAATAAATTTATAAAGTTGTACTGTCATGTTATCATACTTGATTTTGATATATTACGGAAATGTAATATTCGTGAATGTATGTTGCCAATTAACTGATCGCAAGTCTCACCCAATGCAAAACGAGTTATGTTTTTAGCTTAATTGTGTGAAGCAATTATGGGAAACAAAGTGTCACCCAATGTATTGGAGTGTTTTGGCTACTAAACGTGCCATGTACAAGTTCTGTGACGTGTGCCTTCTTTAAATTAAATGAATGTGTATTATTAGGTAATTGTGTTGCTGCAAAATTGTGTGAGATATTGTTTTTATCACATTATTCATGAGCCCTTGCTGTTGTTAATAAATTCACGTAGAACAAGTGGATGTCGCCAAAAGATAGATCAGGGATCAATTTGATAAGTAGGCAACTGTAACCGATCGTGCATGACATAGATAAAAGTTAAAGGACGGTTACACTTTGTAATCCGAATAACTCTAACCGGATGAATGGATCAAATCTTGGTTTACGACTGGGCTACTGTGCTGCTTTCTGAAATAATGACAAACGGAACACACAACGTCAACATATTCGCGCATTTCGTAAATAACTTGATTCAAAACGGTTTCTCGATACACAATTTACCTCTTAGCATTATTACTCACATTAGACAAATGTGTTGATTCTAATATCGCCTTTTTCTTATGTAATATGCATAAATCGTACGCCTGAATATACAGACATGGTATGGAAATTCAAATGCATGTTTGAATATAAACATTTTACCATAATAGTTGAATTACACATGTATATCCTTAAATCCATTAAGGATTGTTTTGTGTTCAGCATGCCTATTCAGTTTTATAAATATGAGTTCATTTTTAAGAGTGAAACTTTAGTAGCTCCAGCGTTCATTTCGTATATAAATGTAATGTTTGAAAATAAATGTTTTCTGACAAACCTGATTTTTTAATGTATCGTCTAATGCTTACTTAAATAACCATGGAAGCATTTTTTCAACATATGCTTTTTGTTACATTGAAATGGATAAACACAAATGTTGAGAGGTAGCATCGTCAACTATCTTGTTCATAATGATTTAAGATCATACCCATTGTACAGGCTCTTTTTCGTTGGACAAATAATTGTATGCTATGCTGAAATCCATCATGGTACATCAATTAACATTCGCGAAAAAGGTAATAAATATATTTAAAAAATATCAAACATTTTGGAATTTTGTGAACGTACATGATCAGAAATTACATGTACTTTGATCACGTTGCTGCAACAAGCCCTTAATATACAAAATGACAACACAAAACGTTTTATTGATACTTACTTTTCTTCCAGCAAGTCGGAATGAATAAAACAAAATATGAAAATGTATATAACATATATAAAAATAAATATATCCGCCTAAGAATGAGGAATCAGATAAAATTATGATCTTGATTGTTAGCAATGCTACTTTCCTTACGTCTGTGTTTATACATGTGATTATAAGAGAAAGCATTGTTTGAGAAACAGATTCATTTTTATGCAAAGTTATTTTAGTATTAGAATGATGAAACATAAAGTTATTTTAGTATTAGAATGATGAAACATAAACTATTTTATTTTAGCAGTTGGCTTTTTATTTTGCATCTTTTTAAATGGCGATGTTCTTTTTAAGGGTTGTGTTGCCAAAATCATTGTTATAGACTTATTTCTTTATATAAATTGAAATTAAATTATCCGACGACATACATGAAAGCTTTCAGGTACTTCGACTTAATGCTGATTTAAGGGCTAACCCATAATAAAGCCTCGTTTTCGTTGGACAACTACTTGTATTATATGCTAAATCTCAGCATGGTACGTAATATACATCACAAAAACGGTAATAAAATATATAAAATATATCACAACTGTTGGATTTTTGTTAACGTCTATGATCAGAAATTACATGTACTTTAAAACATAACATTTGTATCCTGTGTATACACGAGCAAACAAAAGTTATGCAACCCCAGGAATATGTTTTAAAAAGCGTTTTGTTCAAAATTCCACCTAATGCTGGACATACACACATATAGAAAGAATCAGTTTGTATCAGTTTGTAATGCAGCGAAGTAATTAAACTATTATGGTTAAAAATATATATTTCTGCATTTTAATTTACTATCATATACAGTGTATGTGTATTAAGGCGTACACTCTATGCATATTACATAAGCATATGGCGATATCAAAATCAGTTATTCGTACAAATAAGAGTTACAATGCTGTAAGGTTAATATTTGTCGACAACACGTTAGTAGTGAATCAAGTCAATTTTTCAGAGTTTGTGTCCAAATACAATTAAGAAAGGTTTGGTTGTAAAGTTATTTGTTTATGCATAAGACTAAACATTACAAAAACTTATTCGGCTTTACAGTTTGATTTTTAATTTATTTTTTATTTCTTGATGTAAATTGACTTGCATTATTTGGACGCCAAAAATGAAAGATTTCAGAATCTTCGATTTAATGATGACTTTATGCCATACTCACAACCAATGCTTCTTTTTGTTGGACAAATTTCGGTTACGTTAACGGTAAAAATTATAAACATTTAGAATGTTGTTTAAATACATGTCCAGAAATTAATGTAAAACATGTAATCTATATCCAAAAATACATGAACAAAATCATATATTAAAATGTTAAAATGACGGTAGTGATAGTAACAAAAGAACTCTTAATATTTGTTGTATAAGTATGACGCTAAAATGATATAACGCGTTATTTGTTTCGTAATTTGCGAAAATATAAGGGTCATATACACAGTTCATGCTTACAATGTTATTTTAGTTTGTATAAGACGAAACATAAAAATAAAAGAAATATCTTTGTTATCGGATTTTAATTGTACATATCTTCAAGTGTTGAATTTTTTTTTCGGTGTTGATGTAAAAAAAATCGTTGTTATATATTTATGTTTATGTACAAATTGACCCTGCACTATTTAGACGTAAAACAATGAAATTTTTCAGATTCTTGGGCTTATTGCTGATTTAAGGGCATACCCATAGTACAGGCTCGTTTTCGTTGGACAAATACTTGTGTGCTATACTGTTATCGATAATGGTACATAATTATACATTCACGAAAACGGTAATAAAATAAATAAAATATGACAACATTTTGAATTTTGTTAGCGTAAATGATCAGAAATTGCATGTAAATTAAAACATTACATTTTTATCCTAAATAAACGCTGGAGCAACTAGAGTTTTACCCTTATATAATCAACGCATTTTGCAACACCTGGAATATGTTTTAAAAGCGCTTTGGTTTAAATTCTCCCTAATGCACACATATAAAGAATATAAATGCACATCAAGCGAAATAATTAAACTATTATGGTAAAATGTACCCATTCCAACATGCGTTTTAATGTTAAGTTAATATACATATATTCAGGCAAACACTGTACGAATTAACATATAAATACGTCGATATTAGAATCAGTTTTTGTACAAAAGAGATTTACAATAATATTTATCGACAACTCATTAGTTGTGAATAAGTCAATTTACAATATGCGTTAATATGTTGATGTTTTTCTGTGTTTATACAAAATACATCATAACATCTACAATTATTGTATATCGTTAAATGTTATATCAAGATAATTTTAATTTGACACCATTACGAGAATGCGTTCTTTTTTTCGACATAATACTGCTTTAATAGAAAACCAAAAAAACAATCATCAGGAAATAAGAGGCATCCAAATCGTTGATCACATTGCTGCAATAAGCGCTTTATATAATAAAATGAAAACACAACACTTTTTATTGATACTTTTTTTCTTCCTGCAAGTCCGAATGAATTAAACCAAACATAACATTGCACACTGTGGAAAGTGCAACCTAATTCTGGAAATTTATATAAAAATACATAATAATAAATATTTTTGTCCAACAGCGAATAATCAGATCTAATTATAAACTAAATTGTTGACAATGCTACTTTTCCGACATCTGTGTTTTCACATGTGATTTTAAGAGAAAGCATTTGTTTAAGAAAAGGATTCATTTTTATGCAAAGTTATTTCAGTATTTATATGACGAAACATAAAAAATAATACAATATTTCAACTAAGCAGTTGGTTTTTAAATCTTACATCTGTTTGAATGGTGATGTTATATTGAAGGTGACACCATATTTTTTGCCAAATTCATTGTTATATACTAATTTATTTATATAATTTGAACTTACATTATCCGACGACAATTATAAAAGCTTTCAGGTACTTCGACATTATGCTGATTTAAGGACATACCCATTGTACAGGCTCCTTTTCGTCGGACAAATACTTGTATGCTATGCTGAAAACCACCATGGTACATAATTAAACATGCACGAAAACGGTAAATAAATATAATTAAAGATATCACAACTTTTAGAATTTTGTTAACGTACATTAATAGAAGTTACATGTTCATTAAATCATAACATGTCTATCCTAATAAACGTTGGAGCAGCTAGAGTTGTATTCTTATATAATGAACGCATATTTAGAAAATGCTATAGGCATGCAGAACAAAAAACATGGTCCTGAATGGATTACAGGGTGTACACGTGTAAACATAAAGTATGCAGCCCCAGAATAAGTTTAAATAGTTATTGATGGGAATGCTGTGCTGCTAGAGCAGCGGAAGTTTACATTAGTATACTTCACAAAACTCTTTGTTTAAAATTACCACTAATGCTGGATAACACAGGCATAGACAAAGTCAGTGCGTACATTACATGCAAGCATAATAATTAAACTATTATGTTAAAAATTATATACTCCTACAGGTGTTTTATTTGCCTACCATGTACATGAATGTATATTCAGGCGTACCCGTTATGCATATTACATAATAGTAGGGCGATATCAGAAGTATTCCGTTCAAATGAGAGTTACAATGCTATAAGGAAATTATTTATCGAGATCATGTAAGAAGTGAATGAAGACAATTTAAAATATGCGTGAATATGTAAACGTTTGTTTTCTGTTGTTTTTTTTTTCAATAAAATCATACATTCTACATTTATAAATATCATTCAATGTCATATCCAGCTATAATTTGACATCATAAAGAGAATGCGTAAATATTCTTCGACATAATACTGTTTAAGTAGAAAACCTAATAAATGCGTTATAGAAATTAGCAGAAGCTAAAATTGTAATAACATTGTTTCTACAAGCCCTTAATGTAATAAAATGACAACACAACACTTTGTATTTATATGTTGTTTTTCTTCCAGTCAGTATGAATTTATAAAACCAAACATAGAATTTCACACTGTGATAAAAATGTGGGAAAGTATATAAAAGTACTTATTAATAAAACTGTCTAACAATGAATAATCAGATGTAATTATGAACTAGATTGTTTACAATGCTATTTTCTTGACATCTGTGTTTACACCTGTGATACACCTGTGATAATAGAGATAAAAAATGTTTAGAAAATAAATAAATTTGTAGGCATAGTTATTTCAGTAATAATATGACGAAACATAAAAATTAATAAACTATTTCATCTAAGCAGTTGGATTTTTAATCTAACATCTAGTTTAATGATGATGTTCTATTTCAGGTTGAATGTTTTTGTTTCTAAATGCATTGTTATAGACTTATTTATTTATATAAATTGAACTTAAATCATCCGACGACAAAAATAAAAGCTTCTACGTACTTCGACTTAATGTTGTGTAAATGGCATACCCATAGTACAGACGCTTTTTCGTTGGACAAATAATTGTATGCTTTGCTGAAATCCATCATGGTTCTTAATTATAAATTCACGAACACTGAAATTAAATATATTAAAGGGATCTTTTCACGATTTGGTAAATTGACAAAATTGAAAAAAGTTGTTTCAGATTCGCAAATGTTCGGTTAAGTTATGATATTTGTGAGGAAACAGTATTACTGAACATTTGCCACGGTCCAATATAGCCATTATATGCATCTTTTGACGATTTAAAAACCTTAAAATTATAAAGCGTTGCAACGCGAAACGATTGAATAATTTGGAGAGGTCTCTTGTTGTCGTTTAAATTTGTAAAACTACGAAGATTGCTTATATAAGGTATAAGATACGCATATTATGATATATGATTGGCAGGATAGCTCATGCATTTACATTAGGATTCCAGGCACTGTTTTCGAGCCCTGCTGCGGCTACTTTTGTTTCCTTTTTTAAATTTTATTTTTGATTTTTTACTGGAGCTTTTAAATTTAATGTTTACATTTATCAATATAAAGCATTTAATGACAAACTTCAAAACATGCCAAAATCTGTGAAAAGGCCCCCTTAAAGATATCAAAACTTATGGAATTGTGTTAACGTTCATGATCACATAGATTACATGCACTTTAAAACATGACATTTCTATCATAAATAAATGCTGGGGCAACTAGAGTTTTACTCTTATATAATGAATGCATATTTAGAAAACGGTATATGCATGCTGATCATAAAACATGGTCCTGAATGGATTACATGGTATAAACGAGTAGACAAATTATGCAACCGCAGAATATGTTCGAAAAAGTGCTTTGCTTAAAATTCCCCCTAATGCTGGAAATACTCACACATACAAAGAATCCGTTTGTTCATGCCCCTGAAATAATAAGCTATTATAGTAAAATATATATATTCCTACATGTATTTTTATTGACTACCATATACGTGTTAAGGCGTACATTGTATGCATATTACATAATAACAGGGTGATATATTTCGTACAAATGAGAGTAACAATGCCTAAGAGGTTACTATTTATCGAGATATAAGTAGTGAATCAAGTCAATTGACAATATGCGTGAATATGTTTACGTTGTTCTGTTTTTTTATTTAAAAAAACATCATGCAATTTAAATTTATTATATGTCGTTACATTTTATATGAAGATATTTAATCTGACACCATAAAGAGAATGCGTTCATATACTTCGACATAAAACTGTTTGCGTAGAAAGCAACATACATTCTAACGGCAAATAATCAGAAGCTAAAATATTGCTGCAAAAAGCCCTTAATACAAATAAATGAAAGCACAAAACGTTGTATTCATTTGTTGTTGTTTTTTCTTCCAGCAATGGCACACTGTGGAAATGCAACCTATTGCTGGAAATGTATATACAAATACATAATAAAAATATCTTTCTATGAATGAATAAGCAGATCTAATAATGTACTTAAAACGACAACATTTCTATCCTAAATAAACGCTGGAGCAAGAGTTTTTCTCTCTCTTATATAATAAACGCATATTTAGAAAACGATATAGGCATACTGAACATAAAACATGAATGGATTACAGGGTATACACGTGTTAACGTAAATTATGAAGCCCAGAATATGTTGTAAAAAGCGCTTTGTTTAAAAATCAACCTGATGATGGAAATACACACACATCGAAAGAATCCGTTTGTCAATGCAAGCGAAATAATAAATTATTATGGTGAAATGTATATATTCCTACAACGGTTCTATTTGACTGCAATATATGTTGTATTCCGGCGTACATTGTATGCATATTACATAAGAATAAGGCGATATCAGAATCAGTATTTCGTACAAATGAGAGTTACATATGCTGTAAGGCTAATATTTATAGAAAACACATCAGCAGTGAATCAAGTCAATTTACAATATGCGTGAATATGCCACGTTTTCTTCTGTTTGTTTTTATTTAAAAAAAATCATCATTACATCTACATGTATTATATACCGTTAAATCTTATATGAAGATATTTAATCTGACACCATCAAGAGAATACGTACTGATATTTCGACATAATACTGTTTAGTAGAAAACAAAAGAAATGCATAAAATAAATTATCAGAAGCTCAAACTTTGATCACGTTCCTGCAACAAGCCTTTATTATACAAAAAGACATAACACAACTTTTTATTTATACTTTCTTTTCTTCCAGCAAGTCCGAATGAATAAACCAAACATGAAAATATATATAAGATACATTAATAAATATACTGCTAAGTATAAAGAAACAGATACAATTATGCACTATATTGTTTGCAAGGCTACTTTTCCAACATATGTATTTACAAATGTGATTATACTAGAAGCATTTGTTTAAGAATAGGATTTATTGTTATGCTTAGTTATTACAGTATGTATATGACAAAACATACATATTAATAAAATATTTCATCTAAGCAGTTGGATTTGTATTTTGAATTATTTTAAGGTACTTCGACAAAACGCTGATTTTAGGGCTAACCAATAGTACAGCCTCCATTTCGTTGGACAATTACGTGTATGCTATGCTGACAATATCATGTACATAAGTATACAGTAACAAAAACGGTAATAAAATAAATATAACATATCACATCTTTAGGAATCTTTACATGATCAGAAATTACATGTACTAATTTCTATCATAAATAAACGCTGGAGCACCAGAGTTTTACTCTGATATAATGAACGCATATTTAGAAAACGATATAGCCATGCTGAACATAAAACATGGCCCTGAATGGATTGCATGGTAAACACGTATAAACAAAAGTTATGCAACCCCTGGCATGTGTTTTAAAAAAGGTCTGTGTTTAAAATCCCCAAGTGCTGGAAATACACACGCATGGAAATAATCAGTTTGTCCATGCAAGCAAATAATTAAAATATTATGCTAAAATGAATATACTTTCCTACATACGTTTTTTATTTGCTTAACATGTATGCATATCCAAGCGTACACTGTATGCACATTACTTACCAATAAGGCGATATCAAAATCATTATTTCGCGCAATGAGAGTTACAATGCTCAGCTATAAGGTTAATATTTATCCAGAACACAGAAGTAGTGAGTCAAGTCTATTTTAAATATAGGTCAACATGTTAACCATTTTTTGTTTGTGTTTTTATAAAAAAATACATATTAAAATCTACATTCTTTATATATCGTTATATTTATATGAAGATATTTAGTTTGACATATTTAGATAATGCGTGTATATACTTCGACATTATACTGTTTCAGATAAAAATAAATCAATAAAAGAAATTATCAGAAGCTAAACCCTTGATCACGTTGCTGCAACAAGCCCTAAATGCCAACACAATTTTTTATTGATACTTTTTTTTTGTTCCAGCAAGTCCGAATGAATAAAACCAAACATAGCTTTGCACAGTGTGAGTAATGCAACCTAATGCTGAAAATGTACATAAAATTAAAGCGATCCGTCTAAGTATAAAAGAATCAGATAATATTATAACTAGATTGTTGGCAATTCTACTTTCCCAACATCTGTGTGTACACATGTTATTATATGAGAAAATATTTGTTAAGATAAGGATGTATGGTTATGCAAAGTAATTTCAGTATTCATATGCCTCAACATAAACATTGATTAACTATTGCATGTGTTTAAATGGTGATGTACTATTTAAAGTATGTACTTTTGTTGCCT
The DNA here is from genome assembly GCF_020536995.1 of Dreissena polymorpha. Classification (NCBI taxonomy): domain Eukaryota; kingdom Metazoa; phylum Mollusca; class Bivalvia; order Myida; family Dreissenidae; genus Dreissena; species Dreissena polymorpha. Next base: position 86,517,426 of record NC_068362.1, read on the forward strand.
AAATCATTGCTGAGGACTTATTTTTATATAAATTTTACTTAAATTATCCGACGATTAACAAGCTTTCAGGTACTTCGACTTAATGCTGTTTTCAGGACATACCCATAGTACAGCCTCCTTTTCGTTGGACAAGTACTTGTATGCTACGCTGAAATCCGGCATGGTACATACATATACATTCACAAAACGGTAATGAAATATAATAGTATGAAAGATATCACAACTGGTGAATTTTGCTAACGTCCATGATCAGAAATTACATGTGCGGTAAAACATAACAACGTTAAAGGCATGCTGAACATAAAGCATGGTCCTGAATGGATAACAGAGTATACGCTAGCAAACAATAAACAATAATGGTAAAATGTATATATTCTAACATGCGTTGTTATGTCAATACCTTATATGTTTATTCAGGCATACACTGTATGCAAATTACATAAGAATACGGCGATGTCAGGATCAGATTCTCGTACAAACGAGAGTTACACTGTTATGAGGTTAATATTTTTCGAAAACACATTAGAAGTGTTTCAAGTCAATTTACAATATGCGTGAATATGTGATGATTTTCTCTTTTTATACAACATACATCATAACATCTACATTATTATATATCGTTAATTGTTATATCGATATATTTTAGTTTGACACCAATACGAGAATGCGTTCATATTCTTTGACATAATGCTGTTTTAGTACAAAACCAATTAAATGCATCATAGAAATAAGCAGCAGCTAAAACGTAGATCAAATTGCTGCGACAAGCGCTTAATATAATAAAATTCCAACACAACACTTTGTATTGATACTTTTTTCTTCCTGCAAGTTTGACTGAATTTAACCAAACATAGCATTGCACAATGTGGAAAAGGTAACCTAATTCTAGAAATGTATATAAAAAAACATAAAAATAAAGCTATCTCTCCAAGAATGAATAATCAGATCAAATTATGACATAGATTGTTGACAATGCTATTTTCCCAACATCGGTGTTTCACATGTGATTATAAGAGAAAGCATTTGTTTAAGAAAAGGATTTATTTTTATGCAAAGTTATTTCAATATTAATATATGGAAACATTAAACATTATGAACTATTTCAACTAAGCCATTGGATTTTAAATTTTGCATCTGTTTAAATGGTAATGTGATATTGAAGGTGTGATCATATGATTTGCCGAATTATTTTTTATTGACTAATTTTTTATATAAATTAAACTTAAATTATCCGACGACAAATATTAAAGCTTTCAGGTACTTCGACTTAATGCTGATTTAAGGGGCATACCCATAGTACAGGCTCCGTTTCGTTCGACAAATACTGTTATGCTATGCTGAAATCTATCATGGTACATTATTTAACGTTCACGAAAATGGTTATACATATATTAAACAAAATTCACAACTTTTAGAATTTTGCTAACGTACATGATACGAAATTACATGTACTTTAAAACATAACATGACAATCATAAATAAACGCTAGAGCAACTAGAGATTGGTAGTTTAAATTTGTTATAACGCATACTGGACCTTACATTTGGTCCAAACTGTATTATAGGGTATAAACGTGTAAACAAATAGTATGCCTCCCTAGAAATATTTTCAGAACACCAATCCCTACTTCATTGTAACAAGTCCGTGTGAGGGAAGTGATAAATTGCCTGACCAGAAAGCTGAAATGCAAAACATTACAATTACACGACAAAACTGCAGTAAACTGCAGCAAGCGCTTTGTTTAGTTTTTTTCCAAATGTTTTAAATGCATAAACATAGAAAGAAGCAGTGCGTCCATACAAGCGAAATTATTAAACTAGTAAGGCAGTATATATTTTTCAACATGCGTTTGTATAACCTTGCCGGTTATTCAATTCTTATTGCATAAGAATAAGGCGATATCAAAACCAATATTTTGTACAAATAGAAAATACAAATAAGAAAGGTTTGGTTGTAAAGCTATTTAAACATGCATAAGACGAAACAAAGAAAACTATTTCGACTTTACGGTTGGATTTTAAATTTACATCTGTTTAAATTGTTTAGTGCTATTTTACTTCTGTTCGGTCCTTTTCCCACAATCGTTCTTATATTTTTTGATTTCTTGATGCGAATTGACCTTGCATTATTCGGACGACAAAAATGAAAGCTTTCAGATTCTAGGATTTAATTATGTTTTAAGGCCATACTCACAGCACAGGCTTCTTTTTGTTGGGCAAATACTTTTACGTTAACGGTAACAAATCATAAACATTAAGAATATTGTTGACACACATTTTCAAAAATTAATTATAAACATTTAATGTATATCCTTAAATACAGGAATAAATATCATGAATGTAAATGTTTAAATGACTTTATTGATATTAACGAAATAAATCTTAATATGTGTTGTATCAGTATGACGCTTAAATAGCATTAACACAGTGCCTATACCACGTGACTCTTTCGGATCTGTGTTGGGAGAATAAAGCGCGACCCAGTTATTATTTTTAAGGATCTCTTTTTAAATATTTCACCATTTTAATGGGATAAAGTGGAGAGCCCGCTCATTCGTGAGAGTTTTCTATAGGTTTTATGATCTTTTTAAACAAATAAGTATGTTTTCAGTAAAGTGCAATCGCGCGTTTGAACGGCTAGACAAATGTCGGATCAGTGTGAGGACTTCATATTACAAAAGCGCGGTTGCACTTTACTGAAAAATACTTATGTTTTTTAAAAGATCATGATACCTTTAGAAAACTCTCACGAATGAGCTGGCTCTCCACTGTAATAGACCAAAATCCTGAACAGAAAGCTGCGATGTAAACATTACAAAATACGAGACAAAATTGGAGCAAAACTTTTATCAGCGCTTTATTTAAATTCCCTCCCAATACTTAACATGAATAAAAATAGATAAAAGAAATGCATCCATTGAAGCGATATTATTAAAGTAGTAAAAAAATAAGTATTGTTTCAAGTCCATTTGAAATATGCGTAAACGTGTGCATGTGTGTTGTCTGTTACTAAACATAACATCATAAATCAAAATGTACATTCATCATATATCGATAATGTAACATCAATTGATTTTGACAATATAGGCGCATGCGTTCATATACTTCGACAAAATACTGGTTTAGGGGAAACCAAATTAAATACATCAATTCAATTTGCAGACTCTAAAACTTTGATCACGTTGCTGAAACACGTGCTTACTCTATAATATTGTCGGTAAAAAATTGTGTAAGGATATTGCTTTCCTCAAGCAAGTCCGTATGAACAAACCAAGCCTAACATTGTACACTAGGTAAAACTGCAACTTAATTCTGAAAACTCTGCAAAATATATACAAAAAGTTATCCGTCTGAGTATGACTTATCAGATCTAATTATGAACTAGATACTTGGCGATGCTGTCTTCCCGACATCTGTGATTACAAATATGATTGTAATAGAAAGCATTTGTTGAAAAAATAATGCTTGCAAATTAATTTTAGTTTGCATTAGACGAAACATTAAAATAAACAAACAGCTTTGTAATCGGATTTTAATTTGACATATCTTCAAATGTTGAAATGCTTTATGTTTTGTATTCGGTGTTGTTGCCACAAATAGTTGTTATATATATATGTTTATGTATAAATCAACCCTGAATTATTGAGATCTTTAACAATGAAAGCTTTTATATTATTCTGCTTAATGCTGAGTTAAGGGCATATCCATAGTACAGGCTCCGTTTTGCACAAATACGTGTATGCTGTGCTGAAATCCATCATGGTACATAATTATACATTCACGAAAACAGTTAAAAGATAAATAAAGGATATAACAACATTTTGGATTTTGTTAACATACATAATCAGAAATTACATGTACTTTAAAACATTATATTTCTTTCCTAAATAAACGCTGGAGCAATAAGAGTTTTACCCTTTTTAATTAACGCATATTGCGAAAACGATATAGGCATGCTGAACATAAAAATAACAGCAGTTGGATTTTTAATTTTGCATCTTTTTATATGGAAATGTGCAATGTAAGGTGTACACGTTTTTGAAGCCAAAATTATTGTTTTAGATTTATTTCTTTTTATAACATGAACATAAATTATCCCGTCGACAAACAAAAAAGTTTTCGGGTACTTCGACTTAATGCTGATTAAAGGGCTAACCCATAGTAAGGCCTCCTTTACGTTGGACTGTACTTGTATGTTATGCTTAAACCCAGCATGGTACGTAAATATACATTCACAAAAACAGTAATGCAATATATAAAAGTTATCAAATCTGTTGATTTGTGTTATCGTACATGATCAGAAATAACATGTACTTTAAAATATAACATTTGTATCCTTTATACAGGCTGGAGAAACTAGAGTTGTACTCTTATATAATGATGGCATATTTAAAAACGTTAAATGCATGCTGAACATAAACATGGTCCTGAAGGGATAACAGGGTATACACGACCGCACAAAAGTTATAAAACCCCACGAAAATGTTTTGAAAGACGACACAAATAAAAGCTTTCATGTACTTCCACTTAATGCTGATTTAAGGCCATACCCATAGTTCAGGCTCCTTTTCGTTGGAGAAATACTTGTATGCTATGCTGAACACCATCATGGTACATAATTAAACATGCAAGAAAACGGTAATAAATATTATTAAAGATATCACAACTTTTGAATTTATGTTAACGTATATTATCAAAAATTGCATGTACATTAAATCATAACATGTCTATCCTAAATAAACGCTGAAGCAACTAGACTTTTACTCTTACATAATGAAAGCATGTTGAGAGAAACGCTATAGGCATGCTGAACAAAAAACATGGTCCTGAATGGATTACAGGGTGTACATGTGTAAACATAAAGTATGCAACCCCATAATATGTTTTAAAAATTATTGATGGGAATGCTGTGCTGCTGGAGCAGCGGAAGTTTTACATTAGTATACTTCACAAAACACTTTGTTTAAAAATCCCACTAATGCTGGATGTACACAGACATAGACAGAGTGAGTGTGTAAATTACATGCAATCATAATAATTAAACTATTACGGTAAAATGTATATATTCCTACAAGTTTATTTACTTGCCTTCCATGTACATGTATGTATATTCAGGCGTAACTATTATGCATATCACATAAGAGTAGTTCGATAACAGAATCAGTATTTTGTTTAAATGAGAGTTACAATGCTATGATGAAATTATTTATGGAGAACATGTAAGTAGTGAATGAAGACAATTTACAATATGCGTTGAATATGTTGATGTTTGTTTTCTGTTGGGTGTTTAATAAAATCATAAAATCTACATTTATATATATCGTTAATTGTCATGTCCAGCTATCATAATTTGACTCCATAAAGAGAATGCGTTCATATTCTTCAACATAATACTGTTTCAGAAGAAAACCAAATAAATGCGTCAGAAATTAGCAGAAGCTAAAATTGTGATCACATTGCTGCTACAAGCCCTTAATATACTAAAATGACAACACAAATGCTTGTTTTCATATGTTGTTTTTCATCAGTAAGTCAGTATGAATTTATAAAACCAAACATAACATTGCACACTGTATAAAATGCAACTTAATGCTGGGAAAGTATATAAAAGTACATAATAATAAAACTAGTTGTCTGAGAATGAATAATCAGATGTGATTATAAAAAAAACTTTGTTTAAGAAAAAGATTAATTTTATGCAAATTTATTTCAGTATTAATATGACGAAACATAAAAAATAATAAACTATTTCATCTTAGCAGTTGGATTTTTAATTTAAAATCTAGTTAAATGGTGATGTTCTATTTCAGGTTGAATGTTTTTATTTCTAAATGCATTGTAATAGACTAATTTATTTATATAAGTTGAACTTAAATCATCCGACGACAAAAATAAAAGCTTTCACGTACTTCGATTTAATGCTGTATTAAGGGCATCCCCACAGTACAGACTCCTTTTCGTTGGACAAACGATGTTGTATGCTATGTTGAAATCCATCATGATGCATAATTATACATTCACGAAAACTGAAATAAAATATGCAAAAGATGTAACAACTATTGGAATTGTGTTAACGTTTATGATCACTTAGATTACATGTACTTTAAAATATTACATTTCTATCCTTAATAAATGCTGGAGCAACTAGAGTTTTACTATAGGGATAATACACGTTTTCAAGGGCATGATCATCTGCGGGCGCTCAAAAAATCCGTTCCTGCCGGAGTGCGCAGCACGAGGGCAGGAACGGATTTTGAGAGCGCCCGCAGGCACGAGGGCAGGAACGGATTTTGAGAGCGCCGGCAGATGATCATGTCCGAGAAATGTGTATTTTCGCTATTATTGCATAAACAAATCACACATACCAAAATAATTTTAAATAACATTGAAAACAATATTTTGTTCATTCGACATCGACAAAATAATTCGATTATTTAAATACAGTTCAAGGTTGTGTTTTAGATATGCCTCACTCGGTGATCATCCGAAATGACGAGGCTTTACTTTCGGATAGGCAGCTTTCGATTTAAAATGTGTTTAAACAGTGGATTAATGCAAAGTTGAAATGCAGCAGCGTAAAGTAAGAAATTAGGAATTATTTTGGAATTTACAGCAGGAACGTTGAAGGTACATAAACACTTACATTTTGAGCATAGTCTTTTGAAAGTGTTGAGTAAATAACCTTAACTTCAATGACGTTGCCAATACAATAAAGCTGATGTCAAGAGAGTGCAGATGGTATACAAGTAACTTGAAAAGTGGATTGAAATCGTCATTATCCCTGCATGCATGAGGAAACTGGTGCTTATTCAGTTCCCCAATTATGCTTGGAAAGTCGCCGAAGGCTGGAGAAGGGAAGTAACTGCGCGTAGACCAGATTATGGATATGTAAAACACATAACAGCGCTTGAACGGCACGTGAATCGCATTGTTAATACACGATTTCTCCCGTTCAAGCCATCTATTTGCCAAGTTTCTGCACCCCGCCAGAGGGCATTATAGATAGAGTTTATGCAATAATATTATATAATGAATGCATATTTAGAAAACGGTATATGCATTCTGATCATAAAACATGGTCCTGAACAGATTACAGGGTATAAACGAATAGAAAAATTATGCAACCACAGAATATGGTCTAAAAAGCGCTTTGTTTAAAATTCCCCCTAATGCTGGAAATACTCACACATAGAAAGTATCCGTTTGTTCATGCAAGCAAAATAATAAACTATTATAATAAAATGTATATATTCCTACATGCATTTTTATTTGACTACCATATATGTGTTCAGGCGTATAGTGTATGCATATTACATAAGAACAGGGCGATAGATTTCGTACAAATGAGAGCAACAATTCTAAGATGTTACTATTTATTGAGAAATAAGTAGTGAATCAAGTCAATTTACACTTTGCGTGCATATGTTTTACGTTTGTTCTATTTTTATATTAAAAATTATCATAAAATTTACATTTATTATATGTCGTTACATTTTATATGACGATATTTAATCTGACACCATAACGAGAATGCGTTCATATACTTCGACATAATACTGTTTGCGTAGAAAACAAAATACATTCTTACGGCAAATAATCAGAAGCTAAAACGTGTTTCATATTGCTGCAAAAATTCCTTAATATAATGAAATGAAAACACAACACTTTGTATTCATACGTTGCTTTTTTATTCTTCCAGCAATTGCACACTGAGGAAAATGCAACTTTATGCTGGAAATGTATATAAAAATACAAAATAATTAAATATCTTTCTAAGAATGAATAAGCCGATCTAAAAATGAACAAGATTGCTGACAATGCTTTTTTCGGACATACGTGTTTACACATGTGATTATAAGAGAAAACATGTGTTTAAGAAACTGATTTATTTTTATGCAAAGTTATTTCAGTATTAATATGACTCAACATAAATATTAATAAACTACTTCAACTAAGCAGTTGGGATTAAATTTAACATCAGTTTAAATGGTGAAGTGCCTTTTTAAGGTGTGAACATTTTTGTTGCCAAGATCAATTTTATAGACTATTTACTTTATATACATTGAACGTCAATTATCCGACGACAAACATGAAAGCTGTCAGGTACCTCGACTCAATACTGTGTTAAGGGTATACCTGACGTACAGGCTTCTTTACGCTTGACATTTACTTGTATTAAGTGCTCAAATCCACCAAGATACATATTTTAGAAAACGGTAACAAAACACAAAACTTCAGGGTACAAACAAAGTATGCCAAAACAAAATTGGGTACGAAAAAACATTTGGGTACGAACAATACAGGGTATATACATTACAACAAATCTGCTTCCCTAGAAAGATTTTCAAAACAACAACCCGTCCACAGGGGCGGCTCCGGAATATCTGGTTTGGGGTGGGGGGGGGGCGGGATATTCAAAGTTTTGCCGGTGGTCCAGGGGGGCCGCTAGAACCTCTGGTGGGTGCAGGGCATAGTGATAGGGGCCCAGGGGAGCGAAGCCCCCCCCCCCCCCCCTAAGCTCCACGATTTTAGTGATTTTGAAGGCTTTGACAACCACTTCTCGAACATGTCACGCCTTATATACTTTCATCAAAGTACCTTCTTTTAATGCCAAAAAAGTGCATAGTTTATCGTTTTGGGGGTCCAGGGGGGCAAAGCTCCCAGAAGCGCCACGATTATAGTGATGTTGAATGCTTTGACATGTTTAAATAGGTGATTAAGATCTAGTTAAGTGTTAAACATCAAATGAATTGACTTTACTTTGGCGATTTTAGTGGATCCGCCTATGGTCCTACATTGCATAGCATCACAAAATATCAGATAAAACTGCGGTCAGTGCTGTATTTAAAATTCCCATCAAATGCTGGAAATGCATAGAAATAGAAAGATGCAAGCGAAATTATAAAACTTGTATGGCAAAATATATGTATATTGCAACATGCTTATTTATAGCCGTATATGAATATTCAGGCGTACAATTTTTGACAATTGCATACCAATTATGCGATATCAGAACAAATATTTCGTACAAATGAGAATATTGTATGTATCGAACCCGTATTATGTATAATAGTTAATACACAATATGTGTGAGTGCACTGTTATGTTTGTTTGTCTGTTTTTTTCTTCTTCTTAAAGTATAATAATAAAGTATACATTTATTTCATATCGTTAAATCTTATATCGAGAGGTCTTATTTTTACGACAGTAAGAGAATGCGTTGTCATATACTTCGATACAATACTGGCGTAAGTGAAAACCAAATACATGCATCAAATAAATTAGCAGACGCGTTTTATTTGTGTTTTTTTTTTGTTCAAACGAAAAGAAAAATTGATACTTGTTATTTCGTTCATTGCATCGTGCCCCAGAAAACTATAACTCTGTTGCTTTGGTTTCTTGTAACCATTGATTAATCCAGCCGTTATTAAATTATTTATAAGCTCTCTTTTATTGCCTTTCAATTTGTATTACAAAAGATTATTCACACTTATGTGTGTTTTATATCGCTGGGCTAAGTGTGAGGTTCGGGATCTCTCAAATAGTTTTAAATTCGCAATGCTATGTATTTAATGAACGTTCGAAGCAGATGACCACACTTTTATTCAATGTCGTTTTTTACGTTGTTTCGTTTTGTTTTTGTTTTAACCATTAGCTGGCCATCATTATAGAGACGCTAATCAAAATCCACCAGAGAACTAATTCAGTTATCAAAATTAGAATTTATATAATATTTGTAATTACACTTACATTGATAAGAATATTAACCATCAAGGTAATTGGCTATTCGAAGCATCACGTGATAGTAAATGTGACGTAAATTAGGCGCAATAAATGCAAGCACTAAACTGTAAACAAATAACTAAGCAGAAGTAAAAGGCGTACACTGATTCATTCGTGCAAAGCAATGTCGTAACGGTTTAGCACAACACCGACCATAGGTGAGTCGAAATAAATGTAAGATCTTGAATGTTCCACAAATGTCTGAAGTAACCAACAAAAAGCACACAATACTTGGATGAATTTAATGCATCGCCGAGGTCGTGATCGAACAGAGCAATTGAATCTCAACAAATAAACGTATATATCTGAGTGCACCCTAATTCCTAACATTTACTTAGTGTATGTGTTCTATTTTTAGATCAGAGAAAAATCAGCACGCGGATAATACATAAATATTATAAATATTAAATATTATATTAAATTGTAAGAAAAGTATCATAAACGCATAATAAAATTATGCTGTTACGTTTACAGACGTGTATCGGCATAATATATTTTTATTTATTATTTATTATCTAAATATTTATTTTTGCTAAATTTATCAACAGTCTTAGAGAAGTAGAGCGTAAATTAGTATGTTTTCGGTATTAAGTTCCCTTCTCCCAAGTGCATTGAAGAGGTAAAGTGAAATTTCTATATGGGTTTTTTGGCATTAGGTAGAAATAGAATTAAGTCGAAAATGAAAATTTAGAAATTTAACATATAATTGTGCAAAATTTAAAATATTTTTTCATAGTTTTACAATGTTTTTCTCTTAAATTATTTAATTATGAGATTTTTATTAAACATTAACTTAGTTTAAAGAAGTTAAAAAAAATCGCCAAAGTGCTGTGTTTTTGCGCACTTCGCCCTAAGGTGGCGATAGTATTTATATATATATATATATATATATATATATATATATATATATATATATTGAACATGTGATGTATGTATATGCAATATAAATCAGATTAGTTTTAATTAAGACAAGGTAAACAACGGACAACGTTTAAATCTGGACAGATTTGCAAATATACTTATTCTGGCATTGCAAAGAGGAGTGTTACCTATCTGATCACATGAGTTTATCTTGTTTTTGTATTGTTTCATATGTGCTCTTTTACAGAGAAGTTCGTTTAAACATTCTCAAATTTAACCATGTCATTGTAGGTCATTCACAAAAAAGCAGGTGCAAAACAACTTTTAGAGAAAAAAACACTTCTTCACACCAGCTTATAAATAATTCACTTTAGTAGATTTAAAACATGTCTTATATTTCACGTGGCCTTTTATTGTAAACCAATGACTCAGAAACATTTTTGTTTGCGTGTGTTCATTGACAGGAAGGTAAAATAAAAGTAGCTAACAAATTCTACTATTTACCACAGATTCTTAATACGTGTGGTCAGTTGAATCGTTTGCATGAATACAATTTGTAAGTACTTTTTACACGTTACTTGTCACTGAATCTTCTTTGGCAAAGATGGCTGTGGAGAACAATTAGTGAATCACATGAAAAACAAACAAAATAATACACCAAAGGATCCCATTATAGTGGTGTATGGAAATATATAACTAAACTAAATAAAGCATCATATAATTTTCTGCATTTTCTAAATCATAACGATTTTCAGGACACGATAACTTTAAATAAATAAAGACACATACATTAAATTGCATATAAAAAATTATGTTCGGTTATAGAAATAAAGTATAGCAAAACTCGATAACTTGTTACAAATCTAAAGAAGAAGGTATATAGCCCATTGGCGCTCAGCTAAGACCCGACTGAACTAAACAATTTTGAGCGGGTAAAGTGCACAAAATTTCATTATTGGCGTACACATAAAATCGCCACATTCATTGCAAACTGTATGGATATTATATGAACACAAATTTTAGACTGTTGACGTAAGCCACCGTCTTTTGTAAGGGAATTTCGGACATATGTGGATGTATTGTAAGGAAATAGTCTTCAACCTTGTGTTATACAGTGGAAGATATTATTGTTAAGTTACATACGGGGTCTTACATCTTATTATACCAGGTCTTATATTAAATCATACAGGTATATGCATGTACGATTCAGGTTAACGCGGGTACGACTAAGAGTCGTTCTTATTCGTACATGTATGTTTCAGCATCATAAATGTCTGCTCTGTATGGGTCGTGAATATTGACATTGAGATCACAATTTTCCCCGTCGTAATCAAACATGGTAAGGATAAATTATCAAAGCGCTGAAGGCACTGAAAGCCTGGGGCTAGATTTAGTGTGCTTTGGAAGAAGTATTGTCCGAATTTGTCCGTGTGTCAGAATGTATACGGATTTACCCTAGCAGTTGAGTGCAGAAGCTCAGAGACTGTAAGAAAATACAATATTTGTGTATATACTACAGTGTACAAAGACGGTGGAGGACTACACGAAACCGGTGGTGGGAACGATAACCATTTGTTCAACTCAACAGATCTGGTAGAGGTTAGTCTACATAGGCGGTGAAGCTATACAACAACAACAGCAACAACATGGCCGCAAAAAAAAAGTTATTGTTGGCGTCAAATAAATCACGTTCAATAGCCTAAAATAGCGTTTTATTAAATAATTAACAGATCAGGAAAACACTCATACTTCCTTTGTAATGTGTATACAAAAGAAAATCCACTTACTCTGATAAAGAACGGTGTACAGATTGTGTAATTTGTCTCAAGTAGAACTTATCGCGCTCGATCTGCGCAGTGAAATAGCATAAATTATCCGGCTACTTCGTCTATTTCCGAGAATGATCGTGAATATTTGTTGATTTTATTTTTAATTTTCGTTTTTGGAATGTCTTGTTAACGCAAAATAAAATAACTTTTTTTAAAATATTTTAATAAATACCAAATATAATGTCTTCAAAAATATTTCAAAAAATTCTTCTTACTTTCTCTGTAAACACTCGTATCTTTTGGGCCTAGACCGTCAAGTGAGGAACTTATTCTCGCATGAACATGTAAACAATAATGTCGTAGCCAATGCTTAGCAATTTTGCTTCAACAATATTGTTTTACACTTTTTATAACGTTGTTATGTTATATAGTGATGTTCTGTCTTTACAAGGCGGGTTATTGAGATCTGCGAAGAACTAATTTTATTGCGCATGAATTAGGTGGTAAATCGGACTTCTGGGATTTTGGATTTTGGCAGCCAGCCAATTCGGATAGGCCCAGAAATGTGTATCATTACTATGGCATTGGGAGCTACGCCCCAGGCCAAAAATAGATAATTTCTCGGCCGGGTTTGAAAGTGGGTCTCGTGAGGTAACAAAAAAAACTAGGTTACTTTTTCTATTTAAGACAAAGCTTGTGAGCTCCCCAAACTGACTCTTTTACCCGATCACCATGACATTTGCTCAGTACATTTGTCGTTATGATATATCAGCCCGGTCCGCTGTAACACATGAATGCCAGAGGGCATGGTAGATGTCCGTATATGACTTTAGTGGAACATTTTTAAAACTCTATAAGTAACATATTGCGCTGTTATCGAGACATTTACACTGCATATTTTGTTCCGAATTATATCTTGGCAAAGTTTTTAAAAGGTTGCCACCCATTGTAAAACTTAGACGCCAGGGGAGCGACTTTCGAAACTTTCGAAACAATCTAAAAGTAACAGTTGTTTTATAAATAACACGGACGTGTTCGATATTTTCGCGGTGCATTGAAAACATGGCTTACCAGAGCACAAAAAAGTTTCACTTTTGTGTCTTGAGATTAACCGAATGATTACTCTAGAAGCACATGTTCTTGTTTGATCTTTGTGAACCTTGCTTCAAACACTTGTCTTAATTATGCATTGACTTAGTTTGAAAAGGATTTCGGACCGTTGAAACCGTGGCCACCAGGGATCGGGACAATTTTCCTTATACGGCGATATTGAATTATCTAGACGTGAAATTTGTTGAATAATCATCATAAAACTTATTCAGAAAATGTGCTGTTATGATATCTCAGGTGAGTTTGTTAATGGTACCGATCTTTGAAAATAAGTTGACCATGGGTAGAGACGGGATCCTTATTTTCCAAATCATTATTTAACTTGCTCAATTCATTTGTAATGATAAGTAAGCTAAGTAAAAAAACGTTCCAGACAATGCTATTTCTTGAAAACGAAAAAGAAAAGTCTTCAAACATTTTGCAAAAGAGTCGATTTATAAAAATTTACTCAGATTATTGAGTATATATATCGTTTATGATGAGGTGAGTATCCCAATATAAGTTTTGCTAGAAACTAGAGTGTAACGATTCACCCATCATTCGATTCGATTCGATTTCGATACCAAATGGTCCGATTCGATTATTTTCGATTCGATTCAAATTAAACTATTTGCTGCTTATTTTGCAAACTATTTCATGTTTGGTTTATCCAGAGCATGAATTAATATGTTTGGTATTTGTTATTAACTTATTATGTTGTACATTTAAAGTGGTTATTTTTTTAATAAAATTTAAAAACGCAACATTGTTTTATAAGTAACAAATTTATTGAACAAAACGTCCCGTTGAGTTATTGTTAAATAGCAAACAATGCACAATGTATCACATGTGTTCAACAAAAAACAAACAAACAAAAACATTTAAGTATATAAACAACTTCCAGTTGACTTCTTAACAGAATGCACACAGATTAGTAAACAAATCATATGGGTAACTTACGTCAACAAAACACGTTTTGCAAGTTGCCTTTGCATCAGAACCTTCGCGAAACTCGAAATGTTCTCATACTTTTTATCTTAATTTTAACGTCTTTTGGCGTGGTTGAAGTAGCCGTTTACCGGCTGATGAAATGCTCATCATGTTATTCATTCATTTATTGGATGCAATATTGGCTATTGACCAATCACAAGACATATTACAAATTACAAGAACGTTTAGACGACGGATTTGGAAAGTAAGTTTTAGAATGCGGATCAATCAGTGAATCGAATCGAAATTGGCCGTATTGGTGTCGAAATCGAATCGGCGACGTTGAACCGGTTTTCGATGCATCGAACCGAATCGTTACAGCTCTACTAGAAACTAGAAACATATTTGCTCAAAGGATGCATTTAAGAGTGTATCGATTCATAAAAAATGCTTCAACACAATCAAATGAATTCAAAGGTGTTCTAAAGAACGTGGATCATAAGTTTTAAAGTGAAAGTTGTTTATGATGTTTAACAAAATCGAATTCTACACCAATACAAATCGCCAAATAAATCAAAACTATATCGTTTATCTCTATTTATTTGTATTTTACATATTATTTTATCAGATTGAATGTGTTACTTACAGCGGCAAACAAATGTTTAAATGACAGTGGGTGTGGTTTGAGAATATGGGGTCCTTCCGTGGATTCGGTTTGCCTACATTTTTACTATTAAATTTTTAATGCAGCTTTAATTGATCAACGTCGATGATAGCGTTTATAATTTAATTGAAACTTGAAACGTGAGCATTTGATTGAACGTCTATTTCTACTTATAAAACATATTCAATGGCGTTGTACAATAGAAATTAAAAATCTAAACACAAATTAAAAACATACAAAGGTACATCACGTAATACCTTAAAAATATGCAAAAAAGTCTCCGAAAAAAGTATTTCTTAAGTCGTTTTTTTAAAGTGTCTCTTGAAGTACATTGTCTTAAACTCTTAAGGTAGGTTGTTCCATAGTTTTGGGCCTACAGTACTGAAGCTTCTATCACTGAATGATCTTTTCTTGTTGAAAGGTACATTAAAACAACCTATTGATGATGCTGATGATCTACAAAATCTAATTGAATAGTAACTTGAAGAACTATTTTGTACAAGCAAACATATTCATATTCATTATTTAAATATCAAATGTGTACGAATTTTATGATGATCAATAATATTTCCCCTAAAACGTTTGTGTGTTGATAGATTATCACTTTTATATATAAATAGAGTTGTCATTAGGTTCATATTTCTTTGTAAGTGATATGAAATTTTGATGACATCGTGCCAGGAAAGGATTGCAAAAACGTTATTTTGATATTTTAATTTGATATTACACAAGTAGAATATGTTAGGAAATTCAGTTTTCTTTCAATACAATATATTTCTATTCATTAAAAATGTCATTTTGGCCGAACTTTTGAGAATAAATTTTACATGTTGGTGGTTAAAATGTTATTCCACCTATTCAGGGAAATGTATTAATAGTAAACTCGGCATTATACCTTGTCCGATATTGAATCGGCAATAAAGTGCGGGCCGTTAATCTTAAATATTGAAATTTAATGATGGCCGATTTAGATATTGAGTATGATGTATGGAAATATATTATTCAAACTAAATATATTAATAAGAGAATTGGCCTAAACAATTATGTTGTTTCTGCATCTATTATGGTTATATATTGTTGTTTTTTAATTCAAGCTTCGGTGTTTAGACTTATATTTTAAACCAGACATTAATCAATTTTATTGAAAAAATGATCACCGGTTAATAATACACACACTTTAACGGTTAATAAACTACGGTAAGGTGAAAGCATGGCTAACATGATAGACAGAATGTAGGCAATGTTAGCCTTTCGGGATTTAAGATACCATTTTGTCCTTTTTACTTCTACATAAACATTTTACACGATTGTAATAAAAAAGTCATCAGAACTCATTATGAAACTTTTACTACATCAGAATGTATTTCACATACATTGTATATTGCTGAAGACTCAAATGGGCACACTCGTGACAGGTATCTTAATCGGTGTCAAAATCAATTAAAGACTTTTCCAAAATATGCTTAGCAAAAATATGTCCAAACATGAAACCAATAATCAGAATGCCTCTTGTATTTCATAAGTATTGATGGATCGGCATCCGTGTACTGGGTTATTACTTTTACTCATTTCAGGGTGTATTGCCTACCGACCCAATCAACATTTACGCAACGCTCCAACAAGCATTAACTGTGGCTTATTTCGTTCCATCATTAATCATGTTTTATATTGATCTAATTCACAAAACATTTTACCCTGGTCTTGAGGTATACTGCATTGAAAACTGATAACGATTAAAAACAGTTACTAATACCAAATGATTTATTTTCATGTATTGCAAATTACTGAAACGGCTATTTCATTTTCTCTTTTTATCAGCTTTTTTACAATCTCTTTGCGCATTTATTCAATGTGTTAAGCGGCCATTAAAACATCGAAGAGAATGTTACATCGAAGAGGTCAATACTTGGTGACCACATACATGTAATGTACAAACGTTGTTTAATGATTGCAACAAGTACTACATTATTCTAAGCTTATTGGCTTCATGAAAGATATATTGTGAAACCATTATATATCGTCAGGCATTAATTTTCGTATATTTCGTCAGTCGACCGATTGACGAAAGATCCTAACGAACAAATATATCCCATATTTGAACAAATTAAGACTGAATTACCAAAGGCATGAGGCACTATAATCCAACGTAATCAACGCATACATACTCCGTCTGTTACGTAATCAAGATAAATCCGGCTTTGACACAAAAGGGTGTAGATTACACAGTGTACTTAACTGACACGTGACATTGCTTTAAAACGCGAAAGCAGTACAGCTGTATCGACTGCGTTGACTTCGTTTCGGTAGAATTGTAATGATAAGCGCTAATTGTTAACAACTTTATTACCCATTGTGTGCATTGTGTTTTGCAGTGTTGTTGCAGAAGATTATACAGCCTCCACGCACCGGATTAGATCCGGATCAAAGACAATAAACAAAATAAAAAGATGGTGATGTATATACTAACCGTATACATTCTCCGCATTGATTACAAATAAATCCAGAACATTTTGATTTGTGTTTGGTTGTTTGCGTTTAACTACAATACAGGTGTGAAAATAGCTTGTGCTTCGTTTTATGGGCTATCGATCTTTTTAATCATTGACATCTTTTGCAAGTTTGACGATACATGTTTCAAATAATTGTTACTTGTAGCAATTGAAAACGTAACATGTAAAGAGAATTTAGCAATCATGACGATTAGTTCCATCCAAAAGTAAAAAAAATGTTTTCAAAAATTTACTTTAATTCTTGCGCGATTTCAAGGATATCCCCGGAAAGCACGTGTTTCGAATGACTGAGTATGACGCAATAAAACATTTCTTTGTATCCTATTGCATTCAAGCTAATTTAAACTCACTCGTCCATTCGTTGTTACAATTAAATCTGAACTTTGCCCTATGAAACCGCTGCCCCATGCTGTTAATTTTACACTTCCAAAAGTATTGTACTAATAGTGATCAAATATTTACGATGCAAAACACTTGAAACTTTATTGAAACTGACCAAACAGTTTGCTAACACTAATTTTAACCAATAATCTTCGCACCTTCTCTAATTTGCGCCGATAAAGGTAAGATTGTTATTAGTTTGGCTATGATAATAAATGAATAGGACCAATTGGCAACTGACTTCACTGTTTCACACCCGGGTTTCAAACACTCGTTAACGGTTATTCGGTCCCATTAATCCGCTAATCATAATAATGATACACTTATGGGGGCAAATTACTGATCACCTGATAAAAAAGACTAGTATACTAACATGTGACAAACAGGCCCCACCTCCTGCAAGTGAATCTCAAGTGTCCTCCCTCTTTATCCACTACGATTTTTCGCAACCGCGATATATTTCGGACAAACACATCGGATATTGACTGAAGCATTTTGTTTTTCAAAGTCAGGAATTGGCGAATTCAAGTGCTGACAAAAACGTCATTTTTATAAAAATGGCGAAATTTCGTGCTGGCGAAAATGAATGATTTCTCAGTATATTATGTATACTTAATATATAAGACATTTTCTCGCATTTCAAAGCCTTTTGAACAAAACATGGCTAGTTTACCAAACACGTTTTTCTTTGATCTATTAAGTAGTTCGAAAAACTTGAAAAACAATTTGGCGAGATGTATAATGCTTTGGAATTAATGTTTTCATAACATCAGCATATTAAGGACATTCAAGAAGAAAGTGGTATTCATCCTCGATATCATTTAAATTGAATAAAACACATATGCGTTTATCTTTTAGAATATTCTAATGTCTGCCCGTTTCAATAAATAATTTGTGAGACGACAAACGTCATTTAGCAATAATGTCCCTATGTTTTTATATGTTCAACAATATCAAGATAAGCCGATCTTTTGAATACTTGTTTTAAATCCTTATATAAATCATTGAACTAGATAATGTGACACGTATAATCTAGTTAATGATATGCTGGTCTCCTAATATGTTTTTAAGTAACGGGATAAATTTATTAGTGTTCACAGACAGGTTAAAGGTAGGCCTCCGGTTATTAAAGCTAACCGAATGGCAAAACTGGTACACGGCATACACTGACCCTTGTTTGGTATCAATTAGTGACAGTTGAAACTACACATTAGCTAAAGGCATGTGTAGATATTAACAATCACAAAGAATATGCACTGATTATATGGAGAGGACATGCTTAGCTATATGTTAAACTCTATATGCGTCTCTTAGAGATGTTCCAATCATAGGTAAATGACATTGTGATGTTCGCTCTCCTCTGATAATATCGAAACTGAAATCAAAATATTTATATTGCGCTAGCACGCTTCAATAGTTTGGTGCTCAAATACCTCAAACAAACACTTTGGTGTGGCCTTTTCGGTGATCAGACACATTTTGATATAATTATTGAAAGCCTATTATGATAACATGAATAATTGATAGTTACCACTCCAAAATGGTCAGATATCTGATCAGGGAACATTAAAGGAGTGTACTGGTGAATGGTTGTAAAAAATGATCTAAAAAATTGGTGATTCAAAAGTTTTTAAGGATAACATGATTAAAGTGTGCGGTTCATGTGTTTTTATGCAATAGTATCACATCGCACCTATAACAGAACAGAACAACAAATAGTTTATTCGCTTAAGCATTTTATACCTCATCGTGATCAATATAAATCATTCATTCATGCGTGAAAAATATAGTAATAAAAATAATAACAAATTATTCGTGAGAGTGTTGTGTGTTTATGTACACACTGAATTGAGTTTTTATACTCAACTATATATAAACAAAACAAACAGTGGAAACAGCCAAACAAAAACATTCATCTCATAATCATTTCATACTACACTGAAAATAAAAATCGGCGCCAACAGGATAAAAACAACAGACTGCGTGTATTGCATTACAACTTGATGTTCATTCACGAAAGCATCGTTAAAAGGTACTTTTATAAAGCAACTTTTAAGGGATTTCAGTGTTTATTTCTATCCAAAGAAATACTAAGTATAAAAATTCTTACATTTTAAGTTGTATATGCGTATGTTTAAAGACTGCGGACAATTTTATGAGTTTGCAGATACACGTTCCAATTTTAAACATTACCAGATTAAGATAATATCAGGGTTTATTTCGATGAATGCTTAGAAGACTGAATTACTTATTGCTTTTGTTTTATTTTAAACAAAGAGAGCAAAGAAATATAAAACATGCATTTAACTTAAAAGTATTCAAGCTTCTGACAACGTCTGTAAATTAAATTGACCATAAAAATCTTTAATATGGATTTCATTCTTAACACTCAGTACAGTAATAATAATAAAAATTTATTTTATGATTGTAATTATATAACTATAATAAGTACAACTATGTACATGTAAATATAAACAATAACAGAAATAAACAACTCCAGTTTAACCGCCCTGAATATTCGCATGCGCCGCCGTTACGGTACTGAAGGAAAAAAACAGGGGAGCGAAACGATTCTATCGAATATATTTGAAGATTAAAATAGTTTCTGTTGTCGATCTGATCATCAAATATAAATTCGTTGTTTCATGTGATTAATAGAAACAATGTTCATCCGCAGTGTTTTAAGAGTAATACAACTCAGCATGAAATAGGTCTTGATTGCCAGTGTACATGTTATTTGAAGGTGACGCACGATTTCTTTATAGCGGTATCTACACATGTGTATCCCTGTGGTGTCACGAGCATACTCATAAACACTTTTAATCCAAACTTGGGACAATGTCTCCTATTGACCGAACGCGTTCGTGCCTCTATCGCAGAATTTTTTTTTCAAGACCATTAACTTTCTTAAATTGGTATTCCGTAATTGACGAACAAAAAAATCATGTATTCTTTCGTGTGTGTTGTGTTTATATCGTGAATTTAACGTTTTTATAAATATATGCTTGGAAAAATTAATGTAGAGAACATCATTAGAGTTTTTTAAGTTTACTTAATGCTCCGGGTTTTTGTTTTCATCTTGAACATTATTATCGTAAATTAAGATTTTATTTACAAATCAATTTAGTAAATATTGTGAACACAAAAAGGTTTATTTCAGGCTTAAGACTATGATATATGCTACAGTATGGTACTGTATGGTACTGTATATTGTTATTTAAATGATAACTTAGAATTGGGGTATAAGGCAAAAGCTGATATGCACTTTTCAATAAAATAAGCGTGACATCTTGCACAGATTTGCGTATGAATATCTTCGGTTCTTTTAAAGTCATTTAAAATCACAAAATTCGTTTCGTACTAAAGATGTTGGTATTAGCCTGAGAACGATAAATAAAAGATATAAATACGAAACACAAACGTTTTACTCTCAACTATATACATATTTTTAATATAAAAAGATTGCTGCTCCTGAAATCTAACAAAGTTTCTCTAATAACTATTTTGGACCAGTTTTAATGATCATCAAAAACTTCATTTCTTTTATAGATTTTTACATAGCCTTTAAAATGACAATTACAATGAAAATTTTCATAACGAAATATAATATGTATAGACAAACAAAAATATGTACTATTCAATAAACGAGTATTGAATCTAAACAAAATTCATACTGAGTATCTCCGGAACTAAATAGGTATGGCATATATAAAGAAATTAGAAAGGTTTCAACAAAGGCCTATATCTACTGTTCAATAAAACTGTCTTCCTCGGCCTTAAATCTTTTATATTTTTAGCGATTAATATCTCCGGCACTATTTCCACTGAACTCACAAAGCTAACCTCAGACTTTAAATATTGATATAACCTGTTCCATAATCCATATTATCGATTACGAGTTGGTCATGCGAGTTATGTATCATGCTATTTCTTAAAATTTGACCCAGCATTTGAAAACATATTACAAAACGATGGTCCCAATTCGAAATGCCGAACCTACATTTTTGGCATTTCGCGATCTTTGATACTGTGCAAAGCGGTAAACCAATGCGCATATACCCCAAAATAACTAACTAGTTAACCAATCGCAACATCTCAAAAAAGTCATGTGATGTAATGCCGAACCGCAATTGAAGAAGTCAAAATGACGAAGCTGAAACAAATGTAATTTCGGCATTTTGCACGCTAATTAAAATATTAAAGTATCAATATAGCCATGTATAAGGTAAATTGACGAATCGTAAACTTTTGCTGATAGAATAATTCAATGATGTACATTTTTATAGCATTGCTGAACGCACAAAGACATCAACATACTATAAAATGTTGAGGCCTTAACTAAGTAACATGTGGCCACAACTAAAAGCTTTTTCCTACAACTTATTAAGTTGATACCTCAACAAAGTAAGTTGTTCCTTCAACTTAATAACTTCTGGCCGCAAGTCACTAAGTTGAGACCACAACTTTATAAGTTGTGGGAACAACTTTCTTAGTTTGGACCACAACATAGTTAAACCAATCATATAGGCCGTTTCAACTTCACCGTTTTATCACAGTTAGTACCCTTGTACTCGTACTATTCTGTGTTCGGAATCCAGCGCTGGTTTGAGCACTATCCCTATCAGTTATGGGTCTCGGGATTGAGCCCCTGCCTGAGCACTTACCTTGTGAGCGACCTGGTTCTGGGGGTTCTATCCCCGGTCTGAGCACTAGCAACATAAGCGTCGGATCCCGGTTTCTAGTCTCGAAACACTCGCTTCATAAGAGAGTTTTCCATGGGTTTTGGATTCGAACCCGGGACCTTTCTTGTAAAGGGGGATTGCTCTGACAGGGGCTCGATCCCGGGAACCATCGCTTACGAGGCGAGTGCTAGATGCCTAAGTTTTCGATGGTCCTTGGGTTCGAATCGCGGTATGAGTACTAGTCCCTAAAACTAGTTAGGAGTTTTCGATGGTCCCGTGTACGAGCACTTGCCCTGAACGCTTTGGGTCTCTAGATCGAGTCTCGGTTTGAGGACTTACCCTATAAGCTACGGCTTGAATTTCGATGCGAGAATTTGCACCAACAGTGACAGGTCCCGGGTTCGAGTCCCAGTCTGATTTCTAGCGCGCGCTGAAAGCTATGGATCCTGGGTTCAAGCCTCCCTAACCCCTTTTCCCAGTACGGAAAGGATCCCAATTGCGAACCTCAGTCTGAGCGTTCGCACCGAAAGCTACGGGATCAGACTGGGACTCGAACCAAACAGCCGCCGCTAAAAAACCTTACTGAGCACTCGCCTTCTAAGCGAACGGATGCCGAAACGAGCACTAGCTTCGTAAGCAAAATTTCCCTGTTTCGAGTCACGGAATGAGAGCTCGCCTTGCAAGAGATGGGTGTTCGAGTTCGAGCGCCGGTCTGAGCACTAGCCCTGTAAGCTATACATCCCGCATTTTTAGGGTCCGGCGCTAAGTCTAGGACTTGGATCAGGATCCGTTCGCTTAAATGGTAAGTACTTAAACCGGGATTTAAGCCCGGGGCCCATAGGATACAGGGACCCGTTACGTAGGGTGCGAATGCTCAGACTAGTGTCCCAGTCGCTTTTAGGGAAAGTCCTTAAACTTGGGCTAAAACCAAAAGAACCAAAAAGGAGGCTATCAGGCCTGGATTCGAAACCGGAATCCGTCGCCTATGTCGCTTATGTTGCTTGTTATCACACCAGGGATCGACTACTGAACCCAGTCGCTAACTTTTCTCAAATCTAGAATCTATGGCTCACATGGCAAGTGCTCAGACAGGGCTCGGACCGGAGATCTATAGCTTAAAGGGATAGTGCTCAGACCGGCGCTCGGAACCGAGCACCTAGTAGTATAAGGGGTACCAATTGTGATAAAACGGTAAAGATGAACCGGCCGATCTGATTGGTTATATTTATAGTAGTGGGATCAACTTAGTAAGTTGGTCCCACAAGTTATTTAGTTGAGGCAAAAACTAATACGTTTTGGGAACAAGTTTTGAAGTTGTCGCCAAAAGTTTCTAAGCTGATGCCTCAACTTAATAAGTTGTTCGCTCGAGTGTTTAAGTTGAAGGAATAACTTAATAAGTTAAATGAACAATAACTAAGTTGAGGCCACAACTTTATAAGTTTTAGGAAAAGTTGTGGCCGCAAGTGACTAAGCTGAGGTCTCAAATTAATAAGTTGTGGGGAACGTACTTAGTTGTTTCCACAAGTTATATTAACAGTTGTTTCTACAAGTTATTAAGTTAAAGCCACAACTTATGAAGTTGTTCCCTCAACTTTATAACTTGTGCCCACAAGTTACTAAGTTAAGGCCACAATATAAGTAAGGAATTGCGGTTGTCACCTCTGTGCCACCGTGTCAAACAGAAAAACACGCATAAATTTGCTATATCTAATTTAACATAGTGGAATAATTCGTTCAATTGAAACATAATATATTACAATTAGCTGTCCAATTTGCCGAAACATCACATAAATGCAAGTCTAAATGACCATGATACATTTCACAGAAGATTTATAAACTAAACGTCAAATTAATTCCATACGCACATGCTCCATCATGAGACACTTAAAAAATGTTAAAAGAATAATTATTTAATTTTGTGCAAGAAATGTTTTACAAAACACGTCTCCTGAAAGCTTTTATTTCTGTTAGTTCGGCATCGGGACCATCGAAAATAGGTATATTTCCAAAAAGGAAATACATTGGAAATCGCTGCATAATTGATGAAGTTATGGCTGATCAAAGCGATGCACCCTGTTTTCGGGTCATTTTGAGTTGAATACCTTGTTAAACTTATGAATATATATTTGATAGTGAATCTTTTTTTCAGAGAAGTTTCGTTAAAATTTGATTTTGCCATGTAAAATTGTGTTTTTACTGATAAATATCATAGCCACACGCTAACCAACTGTGATTTAAATATTTAAAAAAGATTCCAAATATTTCGTAGTGATAGATCCTTCTTCCACAGTTAATATGATTTGTGAACTAGTCCCTATATAAACAGATTCAAAAAACCACTAACAGACATTCATAAAAATGGTATTTTGAAGTAATACCCTTCTTTGTATTAGGTATAATCGAGTTTGACGAAGTGAGCGGGGCGTTAAAAACAGCCGGTTACCTCGTTTTATCTTGGACTGACGAATATCTTCAATGGGACAGCACGGCTTTTAACGGAACTGAAAGTATGTTTCTCGTATGTTTTTATTATGATTACATGTGTTGTTTTAAGTCACGAATTTTCAAACGACACGAAATGAATAAAAAATGTTTTGCATAACAACTCAGAATACTTTATTGGTATTGGTTCTACATTTATCCTGTACATTTACACATCTGTTCAATGTATAACCATCAAAATGAAATAGTAGCATTCTACCATTCATAAAAATTATCCATCACGCGTTTTCCTATCTATGCAGGACACACGTAAATGAACACAAACAGGCACCAAATTACACACACATAAAGATAACATTTCAACTCATAGCATATTATGACAAGCACTCATTATACCGTTAAAACCACATTACATTCTATTACAAGCTCACACAATACGGTGCCAAATATAATAAGCGCATATCTTATTATGTATTCCCTCGTCATTTTATAAAATATATATCAACGATCAGCAGGAGACGGTCGAGAGGTTCTATACCAAATTGCGATTCAACATTGAAGTTATCAATATTTTTGCTTACAGCCACAGGACAACATCTGGAAGCCGGATATTTCACTCAAGAATTCCGTTGATTGATTTCTTCACCAGTCTGGGATCACCTCACCTTAATGTCTTTGTGAAAAGTACCGAAAGAGTAAATTGGCATCCTTATCAGATATGCTCTATTGTTCATATATCAAAGGGACCGAATGTCAGATTATCATCATTTTAAATACAGAGGATTGGGTGTGGACTTGTTTAACAAAGCGCGTACAATATACAAATTTATTCCATCATCAGACGTGCATTGTCGAAATAAACCACTGTGGAATAAATTTTCCTCTATTTCGGCAGTGCTGAAATATAGCTGTCACGCGCGGCGGAGAATGGTCAAATTACTCGGAATCAACTATAAAGTAATCATATTAAGTAAAATCGAATCAGATTCAACAAAACACACAATTTGATACCAAGATGTAATATATTTTAAACAAATAATATAACTGAAAAAGCAAAAAAAAAATATTTACGAATATTAAGTGCGCGTACTCGTGACGTCATTATTAACACTTCGTACGACACAATACATGTTCTTTCACGCTAAAGCTGCAATTGTTTAGTGTGTTTTTTCATTATTTCTTAAAAATCGGAGACGTAGAGGTATGATAAACAAAAAAACAGGTTAGTTACTGATCTTTTTGTAATGTATTAGGCTCGGCACGATTAAAATAATGAAACAATTTTTGCTTAAAATAACTTTGGGATTTTCCGTGCAGTTCGATTTTCCTATTCAATTTTTAAAGAAATAATTTACGACTAAGAAAATTGATGGGATAAATCGAATACTAGGTCGGTGCCGAATAAAGCAAAGTTTAATTTGCTCGGCACGAAAATCTGAACCAATCGCAAAGGCTCGTGGTTCAGATTTTCTAAGCCTCGCAAAATAAACTTTGCTTTATTCGGCACCGACCTAGTATTCTCTATGTACATCATTCGTTGAACATAAATATATTATCCTCTGTGAAAGAAAGTCCGAACCAATTATCTATATGGTCAGATAGACGTATTTTTTAAATTGCTAATACTTTGAACTGTGTAACTGATACGCATTTTCTGTTACAT
>NC_068362.1:86549198-86579198 GCF_020536995.1 Dreissena polymorpha
ACAAAAACATTATTTTTAAGTTGTTTAGGTAACTAGTGGTAAATAAATAAATGTTGTTGTATATCCGGGCATTCGTTCAAACAAAATACAAAGCAATAAAATAAAAGTCTATAAACTAATACCCTGGGATGTCATTAATAAACTCTACTTAGCATGAGACGGTATTCAAATAAAACAAATACAATATCATATTGGATGTCCAATTATAACGGATAAATGATATTCAACAATCTAGCCCTGCATTAATTAAATAATTTACGACAAACAGTGTTTAATCTCGTATTTCATATAATAGATCGGATGTTTAAGTTATAATTAAAATGATCAATAATAATGTTTATCTGGTAACCAATGACTCTCATTTTTCAAATATCTATTACACTCACAGCGTGTCGTCTGAACTATGATTTCAAATATTATTTTTATGAAAGCGTAAAAAGCGATAACCTTTATCAATTTTTCATTATTGACGAATTTAAAATTCACAAGTTAAGCATATCATAACGCAATTATTTATCGATGAGTAAAAAAATGCTTGAAGTTTATGTAGTTAGATATAAAAGTCATATAACAATTTCTCAACTTAATTTTATTCACCGTACTTTTATTTTAGATATATATTTTGATAACGGGTCTTATGTGCGTTAATGTTTAAAGAATCGAAAATTAAACAATTAAAAAAAATCAAATGGTTTCAAATTAAAGTACGTGACACGACAGTTGCACAAAGAGTTATTTAATTATAATTCCGGTTATAATGTGTATGAGCATATTTCAACCATTCTAAAATATCATATTGATGATGTTATAAAATTTTATTTTAGATAACATATTTTGATACAAAAGGATGTTATTCTTTTGTAAAGAGTTCTATTTTATTTTCTTCCTATTGAAATATGTTTATATAGAAGACAGATTTCAAATTGTAGATGGACCAAAGAATAATTTGAGTGTTTGTTACTCACATTATATATGGTTTAAAATGTTATCAACTCACAAAAAACGAAGCAACTAATTTGAATGCGAAAATTATACTTTATATGAAAATAGAGCTCTTATTGTTATTTTCCCATTTAAACATCGATTTAAATGAATGAAAATGAAATCAGAAAAGCGACATTCCTGAGGTTTCTTCAATCGGTTAAGGGTGATATAAAAACACAGATGTAATGTCTATTAGTAGCATAACTGAGTCATAAACATAGCAATTTGGTTACGTATGAATGGTTTTAATTCGCTTGTCAGGATTTTGTTAGGTCAAAATGACACTTGGAAAAAACAGAACTCAATTCGTCTGCATATAAAGAATCCGCATCTATTCAAATCGGGAAACATTATTAGTAAATGTCCTTCTTGATAGATAAAATATACTTTTAAAATTAAGGTGCATATAATATGATAAATGCCATTATTTTAGAAAAGTTTTTCTTATGAGGAATAATACAATTTACACTTGTTTTATTACAATGAGCATATTGCTAACAAAAAGTTTGATAAATACATATATATATATATTTATTTATTTATTTACGTTAATTTTTAAAGTATATTTTATCTATCAAGGACATTTATTAATATATATATATATATATATATATATATATATATATTATTTTTTTTTATTTTTTGTGGATCATAATTTTTTATTAACATGCATGTGAAAACTTTGTGACCAGATTGTCTTTGGTTGGTTACTCATTGTAAGATGACACGTCGTTATTGCGTTAACGACATAGTTCCATACCAATAAATGCAATAATCCAGCGGTCACTGTCTCGACAAGAATGACACTGAATTCAACTAATGTTCTCATTTATTTTAACCGAACACTATCTTTCGTTTTATCGTACAAACAAGAACACATATGTAAGAATATGTCGCAGCGCATAGTTATCCTAAATTGTTTTATCACGTGGTGGCAGCGGCGGCGCTGCTGGCCGATATATACTATTTAGAAACCTGTTTTAGCTCGATTATTATATATGAAATATATATAGTGGAGCTATCCTACTCACCTCGGCGTCAGCGTCTGCGTCTGCGTCAGCCTCTGCGGCTGCGTCAGCGTCTGCGTCTGCGTTCAAATGTGAAAGTTTTCGTACTACCCCAATTATTTTCATTGTCCCTTCACTTATTGCTTTCATATTTTGCATACTTGTTTACCAACATGACCCCAACCTATAAACAAGAGCAGACAACTCTATCAAGCGTTTTGTCATAATTATGGCCCCCTTTCCAACTTAAAATATGCAGCAAATGTTAAAGTTTTCGTACTACCCCATTTATTTCCATTGTCCCTCAACATATTGCTTTCATATTTTGCATACTTGTTTGCCAACATCACCCAACCTATAAACAAGACAGACAACTCTCTCAAGCATTTTGTCTGAATTATTGCCCCTTTTATACTTAGAATATGCATATTATTGATTAATCTATGTTAAAGTTTGCGTACTACCCCAAATATTTCCTATATCCTTTGACATATTTCTTTTATACGTTGCATACTTGTTTACCAACATGACCCCAACCTATAAATAAGAGCAGACAACTCTATCAAGCATTTTGTCATAATTATGGCCCCTTTTACACTTAGATAATTGAACAAATTGTCATAACTTCTTTATTTATGATCACATTTTATTATTACTTTGACAAAACAATACTTACCTGAATATCACAATGGATTCCACCCAAACAATACCCCACGCCCCTACCCAGAATCCCTTCTCCCCCCCCCCCCATTTTTTGTAAACATCATCTTATAAATTACCATACCCCACATTATACCCCCCTCTCACCTCCATCCCCCCACCCCCTACCCCCCCCCCCCCAAAAAAAAAATATTTTTTTTTTCCTTTTTTTTTTTGAAAGATTGTCTAATGAATTATTGAATATGAACAATTGCCCCATGATGGCTTACGTTATACTGTCAAGCACTCGAATAATCGAGCGCGCTGTCCTCTGACAGCTCTTGTTTAATATTAACAATTAGTTGTACAGCCGATTGCATAAATGCCGTAAGGTGTACATTACGCACCGAAACAAATACACTTGTGAATCAGAACATTCATGAACAAAAACAATTAGCATTGTCCTTAAATGGATATATAAAGCGTAACACAAGTTGTTTTTGTTAATTAAAAGTGATTCGGTTTAAGTTGTACTAACAGTACAAATAACTCACGCGCCTCTGGCCTGCTGGCGAACTTAAATATCAACTTAAATTTGCTGACTTCTATCGAAGACTATCAGAAATGGTGATTTAACAGTAAGACCTTGAATCACGAAACACGCCCGAACCAAAAAACCTTGGGAAGGTAATTTGAGTCTTACAAATAATAGTTGTACACACCACATGTCAGGCTCATTCCCAAAACAGTTATGATTTCTTCATCTACAATTGAGCATGTACAAACACAGTATTCACTTACAATTCGAATACGTATTTGGTGATGCAAAATTTACAATTCAGAGGAAGCCGTCAATATTCGAAATGCAGCCCCTTTGCCGGGACCTTTTCATATTTCGGAAAATTGAAAAAAAAATGTTTAAGATTCGCAAATTTTAGGGGCAGACAACAAAATTTTATATTAGGGGAAACTTCTCCTGATTAAGTCCGGAACAACAGTTGTCTCTCTTTATTGCTTCATTTAATGTTCGGATCTATATATGCGCACCTGTCTGATTTGATTTTCTTTTCTTAATTTAAATTACAATGAAACAAACTTTACCTTTGTTTGTTTACATTAATTTGTGACGATATAGTTTTTAAAATGAGCAGAACTGTGGTCTTTTACAATCTATATTGGGTAACATGTTGAAGTTTACGTAACATTTGGAGACTCAGTTTAAGTTTGGGTTCAATTTGCATAAGATAACCAGTTTATGCTTGTGGCATGATTTGAAAATTTAATGAGCAGTAGCATGATCAAATATTTTTACAACTGGTCATCCCAAACTATTCAAACCAAGAATCTTGCCGGCAAATGTTCTTGATTGTTATAAGTACAATGTTGATATCACATGTCACGATGATGTATTCATAACTTTATATACTAAAACCTACGTTTGTAGAAAAGCCATACCATCATAGATTTGTGATCTTGGCATTTCAAAACCAAAACAAATTTATCGGATAACGTAAACAATAATTCAGATATCTTGTGAACACAATTTAAGTCTTAAGATTACAGATTTTCTGTATCATCAAATACCTTATACTTCGCAAAATAATCTAATTTTGAGTCAGAGTTATGTCTTTGTACGTGGATCACGTTTGGAAATCCACTATGAAATTGAGGTTATACATGTTTAGATAAGTGGTATCAGTATTATCAAATTGAATATATTTATCGTAGGTCAATGTTTAAATCAATTGTCTTTTTTGCAATCTGTGAAGTAAGTTTCTGTCTAATTTAAAATGCTCATGTTCTAACTAAATAAATGTTTAATGTATACATGTATTTACAAAATATCTCATTTTAGTAATATCAATAAGTAATGTGTGACATTCTGTTGGTTTGCAGATACAGACTGTGTACACTTGTTTGTCAAGTGTTTATGTCACGAGATTGATAAATGGAATGTGTATAATTTATATAAACGACAGGCGATTCGAATCGTGTTGTTGTTACTTTTTCGTTCGTCGAAACACACATGTAGTTTTTTTCCAGTTTAAACAATTAGATTTGATTCACGTAGATTTATACATTCAATCGCTGAACTTTAAAGTATTAAACTTCCCGCATTACAATGATATATTTAGTTTATGAATATGTAATTCTTAATGTATGGAGTTTTTATGTAAGAGATTCTCTTTAAAAAATGTCCTTTCTCGAGTTCCACAATTTATACATTTAAACGAAATGTTATCGATCTTTTTATAGTCACTGTTTATTTCCTTCACATGATCATTATTGGTATATTTGATGTTTTTGCTCTAAGGTGATACTCAATAATACTGTGATAGTTCATGTCTGCAAAGCTACAATGTTATATTAATGTTGTGTTCATTGATCTTAATCTCAGCATTATATTTCATGTATTCATTATTTTTACATAGTATTTAGTATTCATTTATTACTTGTGCCTCTCTATGTCGTGCCACCAACAACAAGGACCACAATGGCAATAAGGGATATTGCTCTTTTGTTGTGTAATCCTTGGCGTTAGTGCGCATGCCATAGTGCATTCTATGCATGTACTTTTCAATAATGATTGCTTTTTACTTCATATTGTTTTATGTACATGCTGTTTCAATGCATTGTGTGTATGTATGCTATCTCCGAAATAAATCTATCTATCTATCTAAGTCCCTCAAAAAACTACTTTGATGTGGCCTTATCAGTGATCATAGATCTTTTGATATAATTATTGTAAACCTGAATAATTGATGATTACCACCGCAAAATGGTAAGATATCTGATCAGGGAACATTTAAGGAGTGTACTGTTGAATGATTGTAATACGCGATTAAAATTATTGGAAAATTCAATCGTTTTTAAGGATAGCATGATTACAATTTGCGGTTCACGTGTTGTTGTTTTTTTGCAAAAGTTTCAAATCGCACCTAAAACAGACTGAGTTTTTATTCCATTGGTTTGATTTCTATATGTAAGAGTAAAGTTAACTTACTTGAAATGCTTGAGGAAAGAAACAACGCAATCGCTTAAATCAAAAGTACATGGACAATATATCAAATATTATTTTATTTACGGTAAGATAATATATTTGATGAATATGTTTTCCGTATTGCATGTGGTATTGCAGTGTATCTTAACGATCGGACTTGCTGTTGGTCATAGCGGTTCTGACGTCAATGGCGTAATTCAGCTATTATTTACGACACAAAATTACAATATGAAAATCCGACCTCTGAAAGATCAACTGAAGGTGATGGATATACATGTTGATTTCAATCTAAACAGTAAGTACATTATACCTGATTGAAAGTACATATCATGTAAATAGTAATGATAATTATTATTATTATTGTAATTATATTACTATAATAATTAGAACTATGAACATGTACATTATAGACAACACCAGAAATTGATAAACCCCCGATTACCGCCCCTGAATATTTGCATGCGCTGCCATTACGGTTCTGAAGACAAAAAACAGGGAAACGAGACGATTTAATCCAAATATTTGAAAATTAAAATAGTTTATGTTGTCGATCTGATCATCAAATAATAGTTCGTTGTTTAATGTGATTAATAGAAATAAAGTTCATCCGAATTTCATTGTAGAGTAATACAACAGGACATGAATTAGGTCTTGATTGCAATTTTACAAGTTTTTATAAGGTGACGCCTGATATTTTAATAGCGGTATCTAACCCTGTGCATCCATGTGGCCCCACGGGCATACACATGAACGCTTTAATCCACACTTGGGGCAATGTCTCCTATTGAGCGAATGCGCTCGTGCCTCTATTGCAGAAGTTTCTTCAAGACCATTATCTTACTTAAATTTAAAATCCGTATTTAACAAACAAAAACATCACGTACTTGTTTCGTGTTTTTATTGTTTGTATCGTAAATTTAAACTGTATTACCAAAATTTAATAAAGACATGTTTGTAAAATGTAGAGAACATCATGAGAGCTAATTAAGTTTATTTCAGGCTATGGACTCTGATATTACATGTAAAAGGTTATTTAAATGATAAAAAATAGAGTTATG
The DNA here is from genome assembly GCF_020536995.1 of Dreissena polymorpha. NCBI lineage: Eukaryota > Metazoa > Mollusca > Bivalvia > Myida > Dreissenidae > Dreissena > Dreissena polymorpha. The sequence goes on from NC_068362.1 coordinate 86,555,888, forward strand.
GCAACAGCTGATATGTACTTTCAATAAAATAAGCGTGACATCTTACACAATTGTGCTTATGAATATCTGCGGTAAATCCCAAAATTCGTTTCCGGCTAAAGATTTTTGTATAAGCTTGGGAATAATAAATGAAATATATTAATAAAAAAACACTCAAGTTTTAGTCTCAACTATATACATATTTTAATATAAAAAGGTCTGCCTCTACCTGAAATTTTGCAGAGTTTCGCTAATAACTATTTTTGGACCAGTTTTAATTAAAATAAAAAAACTTCATTTCGTCTATAGATTTTTTATATAACCTTTCAAATGACACTTGAATGTAAATGTCCATAACATGTTCAGTCAAAAAAAGATATTTACTATTCAATAAAAAGAGTATTGAATCTAACAATTTTTCTAAATGAGCATCTTCGGAACTAGGGTATGATATTTTTAAAGAAATTATACAGGTTCCAACAAAGTCTTATAATCTACTTTTCAATAAAACTGTCTACCTCGGCCTTAAATCTTTCAAAGTTTCGCAATTAATTTCTCCGGATTTTTTTGACGCTAAACTCACAATGCTTCAGACTTTAGATATTGATATTACCTTTTGAATTATCATTGAATGATAACGCTCCATAAAGAAACAAATAGCAAAAGGCATTACTGAAGGTTTGATAAAAAAGCTCACTTAGCCTTTACCATCATGTGTTTTCACTGACTATTCTTGCAGAGACACATATTTTATAAATGATGTATGGTGTATATTTTGTATTTAATTTATAAATATATAAACTTTGTTTCGTGTCTCACTTGTTTTCGATCCTTCTGTGCGAATTCATAAAATAATGTTTATTGGAAAAAAGCGGCTGTATACTATGATTACACTGTAATCTGCCAAATTCTTTAGTATCGTAAAGGCAGCGGGCCACGTGATAGCCGATATGGCTATTTTCATGTTCAATGTATTATTTCTAATCAAACATAGTGTAATTGTACATCATAACCTTACGAGCAATTAGACTGGAACAAAGCTTTGTTTTAACACATCATGCTTAAAACGATTTTTACATATTTATCGTTACAGCTTCAAAGATTTTGGAACTGCACAGAGAGAAATAAAGCGAATGGCTGGCCTTATATTTTGATAAGGTGATAATCATAAACTGTTGCTAACAAATTGGCCTAACGAACGAAATCGAATGGTATGCTGTTTCAGATCCATAGAAAACAATTGATGAGTACCTTTGTTTAATCCTTTTTTAATTATGTTTTTCTGGCATATACTGGCAACGTCACTCAACATCTTTATTGTAATCAGCAATTGCTGAAATTCCGTCATTATCGTCCTCATCATACAAAACATCGTCAGTATAATCTGGTTCAAAAATGACGTTTGCGACGTCATCCCATAATGTTAAATATTCAACGAAATAAATATCATCATAATTTAAGACATACGCGGTATTGACATCATCATGATAAATATCATGGCAATCCTAACAACCTCCATCTTTCAATCCTCCTCAACCTCAATGCCATCATCTTCAGCAGCAGATGAAGCAGCATGTATCTTGAATTCGTGTTAAAACGGAACTTTGAACTTGATATTTAGTTTTAGTTAATTGTATAATTACTTTGGTACAATCAAAACGGAAATGGAGAAGTAAACTATAGCATTATTCATTACAGCTAATCGTTCTAAATTCAACACGAATGCTTCTACTGATGCTGATGCTGCTTTGTCTAAATGTCGCCAATGCTACTTATAGGCACATATAGTATATTCAAATTGTTTCGGTTGGACATGATGGAATATTTTTTTCAAGGTTGAATCGGTCAATTATCGTACATGTATTGTATTCAATGCTTTATTAAAATTCTTACAAACACATGAGCCTTTTCATCCTTTATGGAAATCCCGTAGGTAGTAGTTGTTCTAAAACGTCATGCTTTAAAAGCACGACTAAACCCTAATTATAACAACTTGATAAATACTAAAAATATATATAATAAGACACAGGATATGACCACTGTATGTAAAGAACAAAATCGTGTTTCTTTCCAGTTTGTAATGTAGAGATCCTGATTAGAAAATATGTTTGGAAAGTATTCTTTACAAACTTCCAGCTTTTATTTTTGAAATAACTTGCATATAACCACTTAAAGTAACGTGCTGGCAGTTTGGCAAATGATATTTTACAAATTATCGTTACAAATTTAATATATCAAAAATGCGTAGATTAACTTCTTACAAAATGAACACTCCGTATTTATACAAATAATAAAATGCAATTCAGTTATGCATAATTATCAATCAAAATCGGTTCAATAATGCTATAAAGCGTTTGTAACGAATTTCATCGAAAAGATGTGCTAAGCTTATAGTACGCTGTTAATTTTAAAATCCTTAATGGTCAAGTAGTGAAGAACTACAATTTTCCTCCCCAATGTGTCTATTAATGAAAAGGCAACATTTAAATATTTATAAATATTCCCAAATGTGTCGTATTGGTATACATTTAATTTCTTCTTTCAAAGTTAATAAAATTTGTTAACTATTCCCAATATAAACAGATTTTTTTAAACACTTACAGACATTCATTAAAATTTATTTTGAGTTAAAACTTATAATCGAGTTTGACGAAGCGAACGGGGCGTTGAAAACAGCCGGTTACCTCTTTTTATCCTGGACTGACGAATGGGACAGCACGGCCTTTAACGGAACTGAAAGTATTTTTCTCGTAAGTTTTTTTATGATTACATGTGTTTTTAAGTTAATAATTTTCAAACGACACGAAATGAAAAAAGAATATGGTTTGCATAACAACTCAAGATGCTTTATTAGTTTTGGATCTACATTTCTCCTGCACATTTACACATCTGTTCAATGTATAACCATCAAAATGAAATAGTAGCAAATTATCCAATACGCGTTTCCTATACATGCAGGACACACGTACATGAACACAAACACGCATCCAATTACACACACATAATGATAACATTTAAACTTATAGCATATTATGACATGCACTCATCATACAGTTACAACCACACTGCATTCTATAACAAGCTCACACAATACCGTGCCAAATGTAATAAGCGCATATCCTATTATGTATTCCCTCGTCATTTTATAAAAAAATATCAACGATCAGCAGGAGACGGTCGTGACGTTCTATACCAAACTGCGGTTCAACATGGATGTTATCAATATTTTTTCTTACAGCCACAAGACAACATTTGGAAGCCGGACATTTCACTCAAGAATTCCGTTAATTCCTTCACTAGTCTGGGATCACCTCACCTTTATGTATTTGTAAAAAGTACCGGCGGAGTATCTTGGTATCCTTATCAGGTATGTTCTATTGTTAATTTATCAAAGGGATCGAATGTCAGAATATCATCATTTAAATTACAGAGGATTGGCTGTGGACTTGAAATATACAAATGTACCTCATTCGTTGGACCATAAATATATAATCCTCTGTGAAAGAAAGTACGAACTTTCTATCAAAATGGTCAGATAGACTTATTTTTTTAAATGGCTTATACTTTGAGCTTTGTTACTGTTACGCTTTTTCTGTTACATATTGTCAAGATTATGTTATGTAGTTGATAACAATCTTTAAAATAGTTTGTTCTACATATCTTTCCATGTCCATTACAGGTCCTTCAGTCCACATGTGACGTAGACATTCAGTACTTTCCATTTGACGTCCAAACGTGTAGCCTGGTTTTATCCGCTTGGAGTTACTACAAGTCGGACGTGACCCTTCATCAAAACTCGGAAAACATCCATTTGAACGAATACACTCCAAACAGCATATCAACAGCTGCAAGGTGAATCCTCTATACATTTTTCCATGTAATGCATGTCTTGTGGTATAGTGCATCTTTTGAAACTATTATACTAATCTTAACAACAAAGTGACAAGAAAATACCTACGAAACCATAGTAATAACTATTTTATAATGATAACTTGCTGAATCAACAGCATTAGTGTTGTATGACTAGTTCATTTATTGAAACCCCTTTCAGCATTAAAAGCACACGTCAAGCAAACAAAGGTACGGCAGTATAAAACTAACATGCCTGCTTTGTTAAATAATATGTGTTATGATACTCCTATTATGTTTTGCATTTGCTATATTCACGTTTAAAAGGCATTTTAAGGTGACAACCGTTGTAGCGCGCGAGCGTTCACGCAATTATACATAGGTGATGTTCGATTTTAGTTGAAAACATATTTTACGAAGCTATGGAACACAGACCGTAAGACACGTGGTCTAGTAAAGAAGATCACCGTGTTTTAAAGCTGAGACGTATTTTCATCACGAACTTGCTAATTTTTACGAATGGTACGTTCGGGACAGACTTGGGTATTCTTTTTTATTAAAAACTGACGCTTAAAGGCGATATAGAACATATACGCACTTATGTCCAACAAGGTGAAATATTGAACTTTCAGAAGGTGTGCAAGGCGACAGCAATTGTATGATGACAAAATGCATATTGCAAATGCTGTTATAGGACGATTATACTATAGCAATTTTAGATATTTATGCATGGTCGATTGGTCTTACAATGAAAAATAAACAATTGAGTATGAAAACTTCACATCAAGTATTTGTTAAGTCTTTTTTCAATTTTACTTTGTAAAGGGCGGTCAACACAGAAGAATCTGAGGTTGTGTTCGAAATCAAGTTGAAACGAAAACCTGGATTCTACATCATCAACATCATAGTTGCCGTCATTCTCTTGTCCATTCTGAACACGTTTGTGTTCGTCCTACCAATCACGTCGGGTGAGCGTGCCAGCTTCTCTGTAACGGTATTCCTCTCACTGGCCGTGTTTCTAACCATCGTCGCCGCGTCATTGCCCACGAACTCCGATAGCGTCTCCCTACTGTCCGTCTTCTTGATCCTAAGAACGGCGTCAAGCACGCTTATCGTGGCTCTGTGTCTTCTGGAAGCAAGATTAGCCACCCGAAGTACGACGGACCGACCTATTGGCAATGGATTCTGGGCAGCGTATAATTAGCCAACATTCTGAGATGCAGGACATGCAGACGTACACAAGTGAAACCATTAACGGCGGATAATTTTCAAGAAATCAACTGGATCGATATCGTTGATTCAATGGATTTTCTTCTGTTTATACTATTCATGACAATGACCATATTTAGCGCTGTTATCATATTTGTGACAACATCAAGCCACTGAAATCAAAATCAATTCCAATATGAGGATTCGGACTATGTTAAATAACCACAAAGTCATATAATAACCCATTTGAAGTGAAAATAAATACCTCCATTTTCCGTATTTTCTGTTTCGAACACATGCAATTCACAGACAAAAGACTTTTGGTAAAATTCAAACACAACAGTTATTCCATTTTAATTGACCGAGCAATAAATGCAAATGTTCGATAATACAGAAAGTTTGAAAGCTAGTTTCAGATGGTATACTAAGTATTTATTAAATTTGAACAGAGTATTACCAGTTGTGACGTCATATATTTGTGACGTCAGAACCTCGTTCTCAACTTGTACACTCCCGTGTCTGGTCGCCATTTTTGATATGAAAGAAAAAATGGAACAGTTTATGGGTTAAGTGTCCGAGAAACTGCACAAATTCGAACGTAAACTGAACAACGGGTTAGCTTAGGTGCATAGATCACCAGTGGACGAGAATCCACACGGATTATCAGTGGATCCTAGCAGTTTTGCTCCCACTAGAGACAGCCGCGTGCTTGTGGCCCCCGGGACCGGTTTTTCTACCGCAACCGGGACATTGCCGATGGACAACCAGGGGAAATTTTCAGCGTTGAAGGACTCTCTTTCGCGAGTGAGTCTTCCGGCTGAGCTCAAACTTAACGAATCCCGTCAAGGCATTCGGAGATCAGACCAGCCGGTCTTGAACATTCTTAAACAGTGCAGCCGGTATAGCGAGACTTCAGCGAAGTTGTTGGCCACGCTCGAGCCAGGTCAACCTTTGACACATGATACATTGGATAAGTTGTTCCTGGTTGCCCATGCTCAGTGCAAATACTTGCAGGACGAATACGCGGCTGTGCTTGTCTACAGCCAGTTTGACAATTCAACCTCTAGATTGTTTCGAGCTCTTAAAAAGAACACATCAGGATTAAACGCGAAATCATTGGAGACTTTGCGGTCGGCTGCAACGTTGGCTGCAGCTAGCCGGCAGCAACGAGGTATTAACTCTAGCAATCAGACAGCAAAAGGTCGTGGGCGTAGATACGGTCAGCGCTCTGGAGACGTTTTCAGTGGAATGTCTCATCGAGGATTCCCGCAGAACCGAAGGAAAGACAACTCTTCATCAACGGCAACCGGATCAAAGGACGAGTAGCTTCCCTTGGATTTTTATAACCAATCACCGGTGCGTGTGAAATTGTATACAGATCATGTGATCTACATCAAAACTTGTAACTTGTAATTTGTGTGTGCTTTGTTTTAAGATTTTTCGTGCAGTTCGTCCTTTATTCTGCATGTATGTGCGTTTCACGTTTGAAAAAACAATTAACTCCTGGACATGTGTTTTAGCGCCTGATTACGTGATCCAGTGGCTCTCCAATGGAGTAACAGTGCCTTTTAAAACTCAGGTGAAGCCTTTCGAACTTGAAAATCACTTATTTAGTAAAAACACACGTAACATTTGTTGATTCTGAGATTGATAGATTACTTTCATTAGGATTTATTGAAGAGACAAATATTAAACCCTATTGTGTAAGCCCTTTGGGTGTTGTGCCAAAGAAAAACAATAAACTTCGTTTGATAACTGATCTGCGTCAATTGAACTCAAATTGTGACACACCTAGTCATAGGAATAAAGACATCCGTGACGCAGTTAAGTTAATTGAGCCAGGTGATAGGTTTATCACTACCGACATAAAAGACGGTTTCTTTCATATTCCAGTTCATAAAGATCATAGGCAGTATTTAAGTTTTAAGTGGAGAAACAAGTAGTTTCAGTGGTGTGTACTTATGTTCGGGCTTTGTTGCTCGCCATATTATTTCAATAAGACATTAAGACCAGTAATTAGTTACTTGAGGGGGCTTGTTTTGCGTGTTACTGTCTTTGTTGATGATGTCTTATTAACAGCCAGCGTATCTTGTATCACTGATCATTCAGATCAATTATTGCACACGTTACAAGATTTGGGATTTACTATAAACTTTGAGAAGTCCCAGCTTGTGCCGGCATGATCAGTTCAGTATATAGGGTACACTATCAATAGTACTGAACATAAAGTTATAGTTAAGGCACAATCAAAGCGCATTGCGAAATTAAAGCAGCCGATAAGGAAAGTTTTTAGCCGCGTCTCCGCGCGAGATCTTGACAAAGTATTAGGACAGTTCGTGTCGGTAGCCTGGGCCGTAACCCCAGGTAAGTTGTTTTTTAGGAAATCTTACGGTTTTTCGCTAGTAAATTATCTTGGTCAGATATCCTTACTCTGACCCACGGTGTTGTCGAGGAATAAGAGTGGTGGCTTCAGGCTGTAGATTATTGGAATTATAAGGAAGTATGTACAGAAACTATACAAGCCCAGGTGGCAACAGATGCCATTCATCTGGGTTTGGGCGCGGTGTACCACGACAAGGTCGCATCGGGCGACTGGAATACTCGTTTGTCATGCCTAACGTCCAACGAACGCGAGATGTTAGCCATATTAATGGCCATAAAAGCTTTCGGGAGTTGTTAACAGGATTTACAGTCCACATACTCACAGACAATATCTCAGCCATGGCTTTATATCAATCATCAAGGGGGTCCGAGCCCCAGATTATCAGAATTAGCGATAGAAATATGGGCAGACGCTATAGACTATGGGATTTCACTTGCGCTGTGCGCATAATGCGGGGAAAATGAATACAGCCGCCGACGGCTGGTCCAGAACTCCGGACAAACACAACTGGATGTTGCATCCAGCAATTTATCGGTATAAAGATACTCTGTTCGGCAGGCATACAATAGACCGGTTTGCGGACTGCCAAAACACCCAGCTCCCAAGGTTCAACAATCAATTCTGGGAACCGCTTTCAGCGGGGGTGGGTGCTCTGGAACAGAACAACTGGGCGCAAGAAAACAATTACGTGAACGCTCCATTTTGTTTGACACCTCGGGTGCTAGATGTTATAAAGACGCAAAATAGCATTTGCAACAGTAAAAGCCCCACTTTGGAAAGCTCAAACGTGGTTTCGCCGTCTATTAACAATGTTTATTGCGCCTCCTTTACAGATTCCGAACAGGCCGCGGGCATTTCGGGCCATGGGGCCGGTGCGGGAACCGTGCAGAAATCGGACATGGAAAGTATATGCTCGGAGGATTTATGGCTGAAAAGTTTGATGCAAAAAGGTTGGTCAGTTGAGTCCGTGAACAGATTGCAGTTTTGTTTACATAAAGATTCTCTTAAATCATACAACAATGCTCTTGCTAAATGTGCTCGTTTTTGTAGTAAGAGTCAGTTTAGGTTTCCGCCAGAGAGCACTGCTATTTTGGCGGATTTCCTGCGAGAGATATCAGATATGTCCGACAGGCCTAATTCAGTACTTAGGACTACTCTAGCTGCCTTGGGGCACTTGTACGCTTTAGTGGGCCCTTTAGAGACATTTAACAGTTCTGAGATAAAATTACTTGTCACTGGCCTGGTTAAGTCGGGCACTGTTGTTGCCCATGTGTAGGTATAAAGTTATGCCAATTCAGAATTTTCACAGTGTATTTTTGTCATAGCCTGAGAATGATGCGATATAAATAAAGTTCTTACGCTTGAAGGCTAATGTACTTTTGGTCCTCACACTTATGTTACGCCCATCTGATGTGGCACCCAATGCACAAATTTTAAGTGCTAATCATGTTGAGCAGATTTGGTTTAATAGTATTCAGGTCGAGTTTTGGGACAATGAGGCCAAATTTACATTTTTTGGAATAAAAAATGATACTAGTCGTACTGGGTTTGAGGTAGTACTGCAAAGGGGGGGGGGAATAGGTAAGTTAGACCCAGTTAGTGCTCTTGAAGTTTACATGGCTAGAACTTGTGTGCACAGACCAACGAGTGGTCCAGTATTCATATATCTGAGGGCACCTTTCGGCCCTCTTCGCGCTTCCGCGAACGCTAAAGTACTTGAGGACGGGATCAAACTGGCAGGTTTAGAAGGTCAGGGTTACTCCGCTTAGTCCTTTCGCCCGACTGGAGCCACTACTGCTGTAGAGAATCATGTCGATCCGAAAATTGTTCGCAAAGTCGGTCGATGGAAAAACTCTGAAGTGTTCTTTTGCACTATGTGCATTCCAAGCCTCCACAAGACTTCACAGCAGGGTTGTTAAATCATGAGTGCTGTTAAACTTGAAAGTTGACTTTTTAGATTTTGTTGCACTCATTATAGTAAGGCTTTGTAAGGGGAAAACACCTGGATTGATATTTATAATTTTGTGTGAGAGTTGTGTACCTTGCATAGGTATTGTTTATTGTTTTATTTTATTTTTTCTTTATTTTCTTTGCAAACTATTTTGCATTTAGAGTTTAAAGTTACTGCTGTTTAAACTGTTAAAAATTTACTCACTACTATGTCATAATGTATATGTAATTAAATTGTCATTAAATTACAATACAAGTTTGTCTTCGTTACGTATATTTAACACAAACAAGGTTGTATTACCAGTTGTGACGTCATATATTTGTGGCGTCACAACCTCATTCTCAACTTGTACAATATTTAGAGTATTAGTGAATGTAATAGGTTATATAGGTCGTATAGATATGGTTACTCGGGGATCGTGTATATGTTGTGGATATGGCATTATGTATATATAATTAAATTGTTATTAAATTACAATACGAGTTTGTCTTCGTGAGGTATATTTAACAAAAAAAAATGTTTAACCTCTTCATATATCAAAACATGTTATGTAGTAATAGTCGTCGTCGTCGTCGTAGTCGTCGACGTAGTCGTCGACGTCGTCGTAGTAGCCGTAGTCGTCGTCGTAGTCGTCGTCGTAGTCGTCGTCGTAGTCGTCGTCGTAGTCGTCGTCGTAGTCGTCGTCGTAGTCGTCGTAGTAGTAGTAGTAGCAGTAGTAGTAGTAGATCAAGTAGTCGTAGTGGTCAAAGTCGTAATCGTAGTCGTAGATGTCGTAGTCGTAGTAGTCGTAATTATAATAGTAGTAGTAGTTGCAGTAGTGTTAGTAGTAGTAGTAGTAGTAGTAGTAGTAGTAGTAGTAGTAGTAGTTTCTTTTAACCCTTCATATATCAAAACATGTTATGTAGTAATAGTCTTCGTCGTCGTCGTAGTCGTCGACGTCGTCGTAGTAGCCGTAGTCGTCGTCGTAGTCGTCGTCGTAGTCGTCGTCGAAGTAGTAGTAGCAGTAGTAGTAGTAGATCAAGTAGTCGTAGTAGTCATAGTCGTAATCGTAGTCGTAGATGTCGTAGTCGTAGTAGTCGTAGTCATAGTTGTAGTAGTAGTAGTAGTAGTAGAAGTAGTAGCAGTAGTGTTAGTAGTAGTAGTAGTAGTAGAAGTAGTAGTAGTAGTAGTAGTAGTAGTAGTAGTAGTAGTAGTAGTAGTAGTAGTAGTAGTAGTAGTAGTAGTAGTAGTAGTAGTAGTAGTAGTAGTAGTAGAAGTGGTAGTAGTAGAAGTAGTAGTAATAGTAGAAGAAGTAGTAGTAGTAGTAGTAGTAGTAGTAGTAGTGGTAGTAGTAGTAGTAGTAGTAGTAGTAGTAGTAGTAGTAGTAGTAGTAGTAGTAGTAGTAGTAGTAGTAGTAGTAGTAGTAGTAGTAGTAGTAGTAGTAGTAGTAGTAGTAGTAGTAGTAGTAGTAGTAGTAGTAGTAGTAGTAGTAGTAGTAGTAGTAGTAGTAGTAGAAGTAGTAGGAGTAGGAGAAGAAGTAGTAGTAGTAGTAGTAGTAGTAGTAGTAGTAGTAGTAGTAGTAGTAGTAGTAGTAGTAGTAGTAGGAGTAGTAGAAGTAGTAGCAGTAGCAGTAGCAGTAGTAGTAGCAGTAGAAGTAGCAGTAGAAGTAGCAGTAGCAGAAGCAGTTGTAGTAGCAGTAGCAGTAGTAGTAGCAGTAGTAGTAGCAGTAACAGTAGCAGCAGCAGCAGCAGCAGCAGCAGCAGCAGTAGTAGTAGTTTTCACTGAGACCGATTTAACATTAAACAAAGTCAATGTCATATTGGATGTCCAATATTAACGGCTAAATGATCTTAAACAAACTAGCCATGCATAAATTAATTAATAAACAATAAAAAGTGTTTAATCTTGTATTTCATTTAATAGATCGGATGTTTAAGTCATAATTAAAATGATCAAAATCAATGTTTATCTGGTAACCAATGACTCTCATTTTTCAAATATATTTTACACTCACAAAGTGTCGTCTGAACTATGATTTCAATTATTATTTTTATGAAAGCGTAAAAAGCGATAACCTTAATCAATATTTCATAATTGACGAATTTCAAATTCACAAGTTAAGCGTATCATAACGAAAAAAAATGATTAAAAAATGCTTGAAGTTTGTGTAGTTAGATATAAAAGTCATATAACAAGTTCTCAACTGAATATTATTTACCGTACTTTAATTTAATATATATATATATATATATATATATATATATATATATATATATATATATATATATATATATATATATATATTGATATTGTGTTAATGTTTTGAGTATTGAAAATTAAAAGTTAAAAAAAAATCAAATGGTTTCAAATTAAAGTACCTGCCACGACAATTGCACAAATAGTTATTTAATTATAATTCCGGTTATAATGTGTATTAGCATATTTCAACCATTCTGAATTATCATATTGATGGTGTTTTACATTTTTATTTAAAATAACATGTTTGAATACAAAATCATGTTATTCTTTTCAGTAGAGTTCTATTTCATTTGTTTACCTATTGAAATATTTTTATATAGAAGGCAGATTTCAGATTGAATTTGGACCAACGAATAATTTGAGGTTTGTTACTCACACTAAATTTGGTATGCAATTAAATCAACTCAAAAGACCGAAGCAACTAATTTGTATGCAAAAAGTATACTAAATATGAAAATAGAGCTCTTATTGGTATTTTCCCATTTAAACATGTTTTCCCATTTAAACATTGATTTCAATGAATGAGAATGAGATTAGAAAAGCGACATTCCTGAGGTAAAGAGTGTTATAAATACACAGATGTAATGTCTATTAGTAGCATAACTGGGTCATACACATGGAAATTCGGTTGTGTATGAATGGTCTTAACTCGTTGGTCAGGATTGTTTGGGTCAAAAAAACATGGTTGCGGCACAAAACAAATCAGTCTCAATTCGCTTGCATATAATTTATACTTGTATTCTTACAATGAGACTGGCAAACAACAGTTTGTATTTGGTTGGTTTCTAATTGTAAGATAACACGTGGTTATTGCGTTTTCAAGATACTTTCATACCAATAAGGGCAGTAATCTAGCGATCACTTTCTCGACAATTGTACACTGATTTCAACTAATGTTCTCATTTATTGTAACCTTATACCGAACCCTACCTTTCGTTCTATCGTACAATCAGAACAAAAATGTAAGAATATGTTGTAACGCATAGTTATCCTTAATTGTTTTACCACGTGGTGGCAGCCGCGGCGCTGGTGGCGGCGACGCCGGCGGTGGTGACCGATATATACTATTTCATAAAGCTGTTTTTAACACATTTACAATTAGTTGTACAGCCGATTGCATAACTGTCGTAAGTTGTACATCATGCACCGAAACAAACACACTTGTGAATCAGAACATTCATGAAAAAAAAAACAGTTTCCTTATATCGACATATAAAGCGTAACAAATGTTGTTTTTGATAATAAAGAGTTTTTTGGTTTAAAATGTTCTAACAATACAAATAACTCACGCACCTTTTTCCTACTGGCAACCCTTTAATATACATTTTAATTTGCTGACTACAATCGAAGACTAACATAAATGGTGGTTTAATAGTAAGACCTCAACTCACGAAACAAGTACAAACCAAAAACGTTCGGAAGATAATTTTAGTGTTACAAATAATAGTTGTACACGAAACTCACCCACAAAAGAATTATTATTTCTTCATGTACAATTGCACATGTAGAAACACAGTATTCACTAACAATTTGTGTACATAATTTTCACTCAACTTTCAATAAACAGCGACAACTAAATTAGTAATAAGACACGTATTTGGTGATGCAACAACAATTCAGAGGAAGCTGTCAATACTCGAAATGCAGCCCCTTTGCCTGGACCTTTTCACTTTTTGGTAAATTGACAAAAGAAAATAAAAATGTTCCAGATGCGCAAATTTTCGTTGTAGTTAATTATTGTGTGAAAACAGTAATATTGAACATGTACCAAGTTCTAAATTATCCATGATATGCATCTTTTGACGATTTAAAAACCTGAACATTATAAAGCGTTGTTACGCGAAACGATTGAATAATATGGAGAGATATGTTGTTGTCGTTATATTTTGTGACACTATGAGGATTGCTTATATAAAGTATAAAATACATCGTTCAAAGTAAAGCACGGATGGCCGAGTGGTCTAAGCAATAGACTGGGGTCAGTGGTTCGAGCCCAGTTAAGGGTTACTTCTTTTTTCTTGCTTTAATTAATTTTATTCTTGTTTTTTACTGTAGCTTTTTAGATCCAATGTTTACATCTATGAATATAAAGCAGATAATGCCAAACTTTAATACATGCCAAAATCTGGTGAAAGGTCACTTTAAGTGGCTTATGTGGCGCTTCCAATACAAGGTTTGTCCTGATTTCTGCATAAATCGACAAACACAGTGCATCGGGTTCGGTGTTGTTGGGTACAGGCATTGTTTACAAATCCTGATGTTACCACGTAACGTTTAGTTGACAGGCGACATTTAATGAAATACAAGACGGCGAATTAACTTCTGTGTAAGAGACAACACAATTTAATATTGCGGGAAATGACTCCTGATTAAGTCCGGAACAACAGTTATCTCTCTTTATTGCATCATTTAATGTTTGGATCTATACATTCTCATTTGTTCTGAATTTGTGTATTCTTTTACATGAATTAAATTATAATGAAACAAACTGCACCATTGTTTGTTTACATTAATTCGTGACGATAACCTTTTAATATGAGCAGAATTGTGGTCCTTTACAATTTATATTGGGTAAAAGGTTGAAGTTTACGTAACATTTGTAGACTTATTTAAAGTTTGAGTTGAATTTGCACAATATAATCAGATAAAGCTGATCACCTGATGTGTAAGTTTAATGAGCAGTAGCATGATCAAATATTTTTACAACTGGTCATCCCAAACTATTCAAACCAAGAATCTTGCCAGCAAATGTTCTTGAGAGGTGAAAGTACAGTATTGATGCCATATGTCACGATGATGTGTTCATAACTTCGTATACTGAAACCTACGTTTGTAGGAAAGCCATACCATCATAGGTTTGTGATCATGGCATTTCAAAACCAAAAAAAAATTATAAGATAATGTAAACAATAATTCAGATATCAGGTGAACACAATTTAAGTCTTAAGATTACAGATTTTCTGTATCATCAAAACCCTCTTACTTCACAAAGTGATCTAATTTTGTGAGGTATGTCTTTGTACGAGGATCACGTTTGGGAATCTGCAATGCTATTGAGGTTATACATGTTAAGATAGGTGGTATCAGTATTATCAAATTGAATATATTTATCGTAGGTCAATGTTTAAATTAAAAAAAAATGAAATTTGTGAAGTAAGTTTATGTCTAATTTAATATACTCAAGTTCTAACTAAATAAATGTTTAATGTATACATGTATTTACAAAATATTTCATTTAAGTAATATTTATAAGTTATGTCTGGCATTCTGTTGGTTTGCAGATACGGACTGTGTACACTCGTTTGTCAAGTGTTTATATCCCGAGTTTGATAAATGGTATGTGTATAATTGATATAACGACAGTCGATTCCAAACTTGTTGTTGTTACTTTTTCGTTCGTCAAAATACACATGCAGTTTTTTTCCAGTTTAACCAATTAGATTTGATTCACGTAGATTTATACATTCAATTACAGAACTTTAAAGTATTAAATTTCCTGCAATTATATTCATATAGTTTGTTTATAAATATGTAATTACCTTCTTAATGTATGGAGTTATTATGTAAGAGTTTCTCTTAAAAATGTCTTTTCTCGAGTTCCACAATTCATACATTTAAACGAAATCTAATCGATCTTGTTATCGTCACTGTCCATTTCCTTCACATCGTACGCCGCCGTTTCCGTTTATATCCCTCTCTCTTTACCATCGTTACCACCAAACGCATGCCTCATGCGTGTGTCTTAGCTTTTTATAAGAGTTCTTCTATACTTGCAGCATCCATTTCAGCATCGTCGTTGACCTCCGAGGCAACATAGCGTGCTTTCAACGCCTCAAGGTCAACCTGAATTAAGTTATCGTCGCATTGCATCATGTTCATTTATACGCGTTTGTAAAAAAACACATTCGTAAAAATTCTTCGAAGTTTTCACAAATACTACAAATATGAATGTTATTAATTCATAAATGTAGACATCGATAGGCGATCAGTCGTGCGATCATTGTCTTTAAAAACGTGAATAACATAAATATAGTATACATATATGTGTTAAATAAAACCGACGTAAAACGTGTTAGCACAATTTCCAAAACAGATACTATGCCAATATCATTGTTCAACATAGCTATTAAATATCCATCAATGAAATTAATCTATTGTAGTAAGTCATTAATATCTATAAAGGTAAATTATCTATTGCAGCAAACCATAAAGGAATCATTGAATTAACATTACTGGAATGACCCCGTGTTTATCTATAATTCCATCATTTTTCATGTGCTTATTCCCAATATCGGTAAGGATATATTCTAGAAGATTCAGTTCCCTCCATGTTTCATTGGAATACGCCTGTTCTCAATCCTCGGCGAGGCCTATGCCCCAGAAAGGGTCATAGGCACTAGCTTCCACCAATTCTTTTGGTTATATGCTATTAAGCATTTCCTTCAGTTTTTCATTTTGTGAAAACTGAAAATCAAATGCAAAGCATAAATACATGTATTTATTATCATTAAGAACGTTCAAGCTCACATTTAATTTTGTGAAGTATATGAAACTCGTCATGCAATATAGTGTTTTTCGCTAAAATGCACTGCAAATGTTCAATATGGTTTCGATATTGACGTTTATCTACTGGTGATTCGTTTTATAATATGCATCACCTATTTCATAATCAGTTCTGTCTTATGAGTTAAAATATTCAACATATATGTATTGAACATGATTCCTTTTTTCTTGTACGTATTGAAATTTCATAATGATCGATTCAGGTATTGAGTACGATCTATTGAAATATCTTTTTCAAAATAAATAGATTGATAAGAGGATGGGACTAAACAAGTATGTTGGTTTTGAATAAATTATGATTATTTTTCCTTTTTTCATTCAAGATTTTGTGTGTATATTTTAAACCACTTATTCCTCCATTTTAATTTAAACAAATGCAACCGGGCTAAACAACGCATACGATTTAGCGGTTAATAAATTATGGTAAGATAAAAGCACAGCTAAACATAATGAAACAAAGGTAGACAATGTTAGCTTCTTTTTGTAAAACATGATTGAAGATACCATTTTCCCGTTTTATTTCTATATAAAACATGTACAAACTTGTAAGGGAAAACTTTGTATTTACTGCATCAGAATGTATTTAACATACCATGTATTATTCCAAAGACTGAAATAGGTAAAATCGAGACAGGTTTCTTAATACGTGTCAATATCAGGAAAGTTTAACAAAACTCAATATTAGGACAGTTTAACAAAACATATGCTGCATTGTATTTCAGAAGTTAAGATGAATTGCCCCACCCCCTGGCACTGGTTAATTACCGTAACTTATGTCAGGGAATGATTACTGGCTGACACTGGATGTATTGCGTAACGACCCCATTAACATTTTAAGCAACTCTCTAACAAGCATTAACAGTGGATTACTCCGTTCCATCATTTACCATGTTATATATTATATTGATCTTATTCAGAAAATATTTACCCTTTTCTTAAATGTTAAATGTATTAAAAACTGTTCACGATATGCTATAAATCTTCCAAAAACCAATTAAAATCGCTATTCAATAACTTACATCTACCGCGCGTGATTATTCGGATTACAAAAAGACCCTCAATAGAACGTAATGGTTAAATTAATGCAGGTAAGAACAAATCGATATAATGTGCATTTGGATTCGCCGAACCGTACGATTGTCAAATAAACTAAAATAGCTTTATTTTTAATGCGAGAGTAGTGTCCAGTTTCCCATCAACCGATTATAATTTCACAGAAGAGCTATTTTCATTTTTAGTGAGGGCTACTTTCTGTATAACATAGAACGTTCAGTCCTAGTTTAACTGTTAATAATATCACATGGTTTCATTTTCATGTTTTGTTAATTTCTGAAACGGCTATTTCATTTTCACTCTCTGATTCGGCATTTTCACAATGTGTTTGCTCATTTATTTCGTTCGGCGGCTACTGAAATATAGAATGATTGCACTGTATGCAAATTTGCATTAGGATTTTGTGGTATATAGCATATTTAAGGATAAAACGCACATGAGCTGGAACAAAATTTTGCTGATCCTTCAATCCGTCTGTGTTTTGGCTGCTAATACTGGTTGAAGTTGTTCTGCTTTAAATGTTGCCTAAGTTTTTTGACGATCGGCCTCCGGTTAATAAAGCTAACCGAATGACAGAACTGGTTCAAACACTTCATACTCTGACCCTCGTTTTTATATCAGTTAGTGACAGTTGGAACTAAACATTCGCTCAAGTCATGTGTATATTGTAACAAACAAAATGCAAGGACAGACACTTGGTATGATGATTGTATGGAGAGGATACGAATGGCTATATGTTAAGCTTTAAATATGTCTCGTAGAGATATTCAAATCATAGGTAAAAGACATTTGTTTTATATTGTACTCTTAGCTCGCCTCTGATAATATCGAAACTGAAATAAAAATATTGATATTTCGCTCGCACGCACAAATAGCTTGGTGCTTAGATCCCTTAAACAACTACGTTTGTGTGGCCTTATCGGTGATCAGAGACCTTTTGAAATTATTATTGTATGCGTATTATAATAACATGAATAATCGATAGTTACCACCGCAAAATGGTCAGATATCTATTCAGGGAACATTTAAGGAGAGTACTGGTGAATGGTTGTAAAACACTATTTAAATCATTGGAGAATTTAATCGTTTTTAAGGAGAACATAATTACAATCACACCTATAACAGACTGCGTTTATGGAATTATTACTTAATGTTCATTCATGAATGAATCGTTTAAGGTTCATATTTACAATATTTTCAACTTTTAAGAGATTTCAGGATTAATTTATATCCAAAGAAAAACTACGAATACAAATTCTTACATTTTAAGTTGTGTATACGTATGTTTAACGACTGCGGATAATTGCATGAGTATTCAGATAAACGTACCAATTTGAAACATTATCAGATTAAAGGCACATTTTCACAGATTTTGACATGCATTGAAGTTTGTCATTAAATGCTAAATATATTGATAAATATTAAACATTGGATCTAAAAAGCTCCAGTAAAAAACCAATACAAAAAAGCAACCCTAAACTGTGCTCAAACCACTGACCTCAGGAGTAAAGGTCCATCGCTGAAACCACTCGGTCATTCGTGCTCAACCACTGAGTGGTGTGTTTTATACTTAATATAGCAATCCTCGTAGTATCGCAAAATATGACGACAACACTTGAGCTCTCCAAATTATTCAATCGTTTCCCGTTGCAATGCCTTATAATTTTCAGGTTTTTAAATCGCCAAAAGATGCATATTATGAAAAGTTAAGGGTATGGTAAATGTTCAGTTTCACTGTTTCCTGACAAATATCATAACTACAACGAAAATTTGCGAATCTGAAAAAAGTAAATTCTGTCTATTTACCAAAACGTGAAAAGGCCGCTTTTAATCATATTAGGATTTATGTCGACATACATAAATACTTAGAAGACTAATTTACTTATTGCAGTAAATTTAGTTTAAACCAAGAAAGAAACGAAATAATAGAAATGCATTTGACTCAAAAGTATTCAAGCTTCTGACAACGCCTGTAAATTAAACGGACCATAAAGTTACTATCTTTAATTTTCTTATTGGCTGTCAATACGAGGTCATACAAGAGCAAATTGTTTCTGGATATCAATGAAACATTTTACATTGCAGCAAATTCTCTGGCAACCAAGTATATAATTCTTATCATGAAAACAATTATCAAAACAATACTTGTCTATTCGTAGCACATTGAAATTTAGGTGCCCATTGAAGTCGCTTAATATACGACCAAATGACTTTTTAATTGCCAATTAAATCGTTAATGGGAGCAATTTAGCTATTCTTCGTAGACATTAGAAATAAATATAATCCTTAGATCTTATTTTTTAAAGGCAGCTGTATACCTCATGTATGCCTATTAGCATTTATTTTTAAACATGACGCGTTTACTATCAAAGTCTCCCTTCATGTCCTCGCACGAATAACTCAACCGAGCGTGTCAAACTCGGTTGAATGCAGAACATGTATTTATAAAGTGTCAATTGATACGGTAATATCTAGTGAGTAAGAGGACCGACACAGTGGGTAGTCGACTGTATTGGTTGGCCTTAAACTCCGCCAAATAGATCCTTTAACTGGTTTTATTTCTCTATGTTAGTGTATAGTTAACCTACTGAGGAAAGAAACAACCCAATCGCAAAAAATCAAACGTACATGGACAATATATCAAATAACATTTTATTTGCGGTAGGAAAATATAATTAATGAATATGTTTTCCGTATTGCATGTGGTACTGCAGTGTATCTTAACGATCGGACTCGCTGTTGGTCATAGCGGTTCTGACGTCCATGACGTAATGACGCTATTATTTACGACACAAAATTACAATATGAAAATCCGACCTCTGAAAGATCAACTGATGGTGATGGATATACATGTGGATTTCAATCTCAACAGTAAGTACATTATACCTGGTTGAAAGTACATATCATGAACTTAGTAATAATTATTATTATTATAGTAATAATATACATGTAACTTTAAAAATAACAATTATGTACATGTCCATTATCAAAGACTGATAGAATACTTTATACTTGTATTTTATAGGTCTTTGCCATTATTGACAATCCTAGAAATCAATAACTCCCGGATTAACGCCCCAGTATATTCGCATGCGCAGCTATTACGGTACTGAAGAAAAAACAGGAAAGCGAAACGATTTCATTTAATATATTTGAAGATTAAAATAGTTTCTGTTGTCGATCTTATCATCAAATTATAGTTTGTTGTTAAATATTATTAATATAAGCAATGTTTATCCACATTCTTTTAAGAGTAATACAACTCAGCGTGAAAAAGGTCTTGATTGCCGTTATACATGTTATTTGAAGGTGACGCTTGATATCGTAATAGCGGCATCTACACTTGTGCATCCATGTTGTGCCACGGGCATACCCATTAACGCCTTTAATCCACACTTAGGACAATGTTTCCTATTGAGCGAATGCGTTCGTGCTTCTATTGCAGAAGTTTCGTCAAGATCATTATCTTACTTAAATTTATAATCCGTAATTAAGAAACAAAAGCATCACGTACTTTTTCGTATCGTGAATTTAAACTTTATAACCATGAAGACATGTTTGGGAAATGTAGAGAGCATCATTAGAGCTATTTAAGTTTAAATTTAATAAAGACATGTTTGGGAAATGTAGAGAACATCATTACAGCTATTTACGTTTATTTCGCGCTATGGACTTTGATATAACCTGTAAAAGGTTATTTAAATGATATAAAATAGAGTTATAGGAAACAGATGATATGTACTTTTCAATAAAATAAGCGTGGCATCTTACACAATTGTGCTTATGAATATCTGCGGTACTTATAAAATAATTTTAAATCCCAAAGATTTTTGTATAAGCTTGAGAATAATAAATAAAATATATTAATAAAAAAACACACACGTTTTAGTCTCAACTGTATAAAATAATATTTATTGGAAAGAAGCGGGTGTACGCTATGATTACGCTGTAATCTGCCAAATTCTTTAGTATCCTAAAGGTATCGGGTCACGTGATAGCCGATAGGCGGAGGTCAATTAATCTATTGTCGGATTGTCTATATATCGCTCGTTAAAAAAACTGAATTTATGTTCAATGTATTATTTCTAATCAAACATAGTGTAATTTTAAATCATAACCTTACGAACAATTATACGAGAACAAAGCTTTGTTTTAACACATTATGCTTTAAACGATGCATACATATTTATCGTAACATCTTCAAGATTTTGGAACTTCACATAAATGTTATCATGATATTTCTTTAAGAGAAATAAAGCAATTGGTTGGTCTTATATTTTTATAAGGCGATAATGATAAACTGTTGTACTTTAAGTTATTTTTATAATGACTTTGGTACAATCAAAACGGAAATAGACAAACAAACACTATCATTATTCTTTACAGCTAATAATTCTAATTTCAAAATGAATGCTGCTACTGATGCTGCTGCTGTTAATTTGTTAATTTCAAAATCCTAAAAGATTAAGTAGTGAAGAATTACAATTTTCCTCCCCAATGTCGATGTATTTATATATGAAAATGCATTTTTAAATATTTATAAATATCACAAATATGTCGTTTTGGTATACATTTAATTCCTTCTTTCAAAGTTAAAGTGATATTATGGGCATTTTTCACTGTTGAATTGAGCTGAACGGAATTAACAGGTCAAAAGAGTTAGTTAAAATGTGGTTACTGATCAATTATCTGCAACTCATCTTGCTACCAGTTGTTTATAAAAATATAATCTATATTCGATATTCTTACGTGACTCACCCAGTCTTCTAAGCCGAAATGATCCGTTAGACAAAATTTTGTCTTTGTGTCGTATGAACGAATCTGCACTAAAACTAATTTAGGTTCACATCGTACATGCAAGATCAGTTGTCAAACGAAAGAACGGTTGATATTCAAATGCATTATTTTTCTCTTTCCGGGATATTGTTTTAGTATATTGATGCTGCATTAACAAATATAAGTGTATATGAAGTGAAAACACCAAAAATAAACAACGGTTGCGATAGAAACCTATAAACTGTTAGATGCCCATAATATCACTTTAATAAAATTTGTGAACTATTCCCAATATAAACAGATTAAAAAAAACACTTACAGACATTCATTAAAATGGTATTTTGAATTAAAACTTTTATTTGTATTAGGTATAATCGAGTTTGACGAAGCGAACGGGGCGTTGAAAACAGCCGGTTACCTCGTTTTATCTTGGACTGACGAATATCTTCAATGGGACAGCACGGATTTTAACGGAACAGAAAGTATTTTTCTCGTAAGTTTTTATTATGATTACATGTGTTGTTTTAAGTCACGAATTTTCAAACGACACGAAATGAAAAAAAGAGTATGTTTTGCTAACAACTCAGGATACTTTATTTGTATTGGATCTACATCTCTCCTGCACATTTACACATCTGTTCAATGTATAACCATCAAAATGAAATAGTAGCATTCTACCATTCTTACAAATTATCCATCACGCGTTTTCCTGTCTATGCAGGACACACGAAAATGAACACAAACACGCACCAAATTACACACACATAAAGATAACATTTCAACTCATAGCATATTATGACAAGCACTCATCATACAGTTACAACCACACTACATTCTATTACAAGCTCACACAAAACCGTGCCAAATATTAGAAGCGCATATCTTATTATGTATTCCCTCGTCATTTCATAAAAAATATATCAACGATCAGCAGGAGGCGGTCAAGACGTTCTATACCAAATTGCGATTCAACATGGATGTTATCAATATTTTTTCTTACAGCCGCAGGACAACATCTGGAAGCCGGACATTTCACTCAAGAATTCCGTTAATTCCTTCACCAGTATGGGATCACCTCACCTTAATGTCTTTGTAACAAGTACAGGAGGAGTATCTTGGTATCCTTATCAGGTATGCTCTATTGATAATTTGTTGATGGGATCGAATGCCAGATTATCATCATTTAAAATACAGAGGATTAGGCGTGGATTTGTTTTACATATCACGTACTATATACATGATTCGTTGTGCATTAATATATAATCCTCTGTGGAAGAAAGTACTACTTACTATGAAAAATGGTCAGACTT
>NC_068362.1:86584198-86591698 GCF_020536995.1 Dreissena polymorpha
TGTATCGATGAAGCCAAAAAATGCTTGAAGTTTATGTAGTTAGATTTAACTTAAGTTTTAACCGTACTTTAATGTTAAATATATATTTTGATGACGGGTCTTATTTGTGTTAATGTTTTGAGTATTGAAAATTGAAAAAAAAATCTGGTTTCAAATTAAACTACCTGACACGACAATTGCGCAAATAGTTACTTAATTATAATTCCGATTATAATGTGTATTAGCATAATTCAGCCATTCTGATGATGTTTTACAATTTTATTTTAGATAACATATTTGAATACAAAAGCATGGCATTCTTTTATAGAGAGTTCTATTTCATTTTTACCTATTGAAAGATTTTTTATATAGAAGACAGATTTCAAATTGAAATTGGACAAAAGAATAATTTGAGGTTTGTTGCTCCCACTCAACTTGGTATATAATGTTATCAACTCAAAAGAATGAAGCAGTTAAACTAATGTGTATGTCAAAAGACTACTAAATATGAAAATAGAGCTGTCATTGTTGCTTCCCATTAAAACATTGATTTCAATGACATGAATGAAATTGAGATCAGATAAGCGACATTCCTGAAGTTTCTTCAATCGGTAAATAAAAACAGATGTAATGTCTATTAGAAGCATAACTAAGTCATAAACATGGCAAATTGGTTGCGTATGAATGGTCTTAACTCGTTGGTCAGGACTTAGTTGGGTCAAAATCACAATTGGAAAAAACATGGTTACGTCCAAAAGCAAATCAATCTCGATTCGCTTGCATATAGATGCAAGAATCTGCATCTATTAAAATAGTGAAACATATTTTTTTATTTTCCTTCTTGATAGATCAAATATACTTTAAAATTAACGTACATATACTATGATAAATGCATTATCGTTGTAAAGTTTTTTCTTATGAGGAATAATACTATTTATACTTGTTTTCTTACAGTGAGAATGGCAGTCAACATATTACTGACAAACAGTTTGATATATATTTGTGGATAATAATTGTGTATAAACACGTGACCTCTTTGTAACGAGATAGTGTTTGGTTGGTTGAAAATTGTAGTATAACACATGGTTATTGCGTTATCAACATGGTTTCATACCAATAAATGCAGTAATCCAGCGGTCACTGTCTTGACAATAATGACACTGACTTCAACTTATGTTCTCATTTATGTTAACCTTTTACCGAACACTACCTTTCGTTCTATCGTACAAACAAGAACAAAAATGTAAGAATATTATGTCACGCATAGTTATCCTTAATTGTTTTACCACGTGGTGGCAGCGGCGGCGCTGGTGGCGGCGACGCCGGCGGTGGTGACCGATATATACTATTTCATAAAGCTGTTTTTAACATATTTACAATTAGTTGTACAGCCGATTGCATAACTGCCGTATGGTGTACATCAAGCACCGAAACAAATACACTTGTGAATCAGAACATTCATGAAAAAATAACAGTTTCCTTATATGGACATATTAAGCGTCACAAATGTTGTTTTTGATAATAAAGAGTATTTCGATTTAAAATGTTCTAACAATACAAATTACTCACGCACATGTGTCCTTACTGGCAACCCTTAAATATACATTTTAATTTGCTGACTACAATCGAAGACTAACAAGAAATGGTGATTTAATAGTAAGACCTTAAATCACGAAACAAGTCCAAACCAAAAATCTTAGGAAGGTAATTTTAGTGTTACAAATAATAGTTGTAAACAAAACTCACTCTCAAAGAATTATTATTTCTTCATCTACAATTGTACATGTAGAAGCACAGTATTCACTTACAATGTGTGTACATTATTTTTTCCTCAATATTCAATAAACAGCGACAGCAAAATTAGTTATAAGACACGTATTTGGTGATGCAATTACAATTCAGAGGAAGCTGTCAATATTCCAAATGCAGCCCCTTTGCCTGGACCTTTTCACGATTTTGTAAATTGACAAAATTAAAAAAAATGTTTCAGATTCGCAAATGTTGGTTGTAGTTAATTATTGTGTGAAATCAGTAATACTGAACATGTACCAAGTTCTAAATTATCTATGATATGCATCTTTTGACGATTTAAAAACCTGAACATTATAAAGCGTTGTTACGTGAAACGATTGAATAATATGGAGAGTTATGATATATTTTGTGACACTACGAGGATTGCTTGTATAAAGTATAAAATACCTCTTTCAAAGTATGGCACGGATGGCCGAGTGGTCTAAGCATAAGACTGTTTCTCCTGGGGTCAGTGCTTCGAGCCCAGTTAAGGGTTTCTTCTTTTTTCTTGCTTTAATTTTATTCTTGTTTTTTTTTACGGAAGCCTTTGAGATCTAATGTTTACGTCTATGAATATAAAGCAGTTAATGACAAACATTAATACATGCCAAAATCTGGTAAAAGGTCACTTTAAGTGGCCTATGGGGCGCTTCCGATACACGGTGTGTTGTGATTTCTGCATTAATCGACGAACACTAGTGCACCGGGTTCGATGTTGTTGGATACAAGAATTGTTTACAAATTCATGATACTACGTAACGTTTAGTTGAGAGGCGACATTAAATGAAATACAAGACGGTGAACTAACTTCTGTGTGAAGAGACAACACAATTTTATATTAGGGGAAATGACTCTTGATTAAGTTCGGAACAACAGTTCATTAAATGTTTGAAGCTATAATTCTCATTTGTTCTGATTTTTTTTATTCTTTTACATGAATTAAATTACAATGAAACAAACTGCACTATTGTTTGTTTACATTAATTCGTGACGATAACCTTTTAACATGAGCATAATTGTGGTCCATTTCAATTAAAATTGGGTAAAAGGTTGAAGTTTACGTAACATTTGGGGACTTAGTTAAAGTTTGAGTTGAATTTGCACAAGATAATTAATCTATGCTTGTGGCATGATGTGTTAGTTTAGGGAGCAGTAGCATAATCAGTTATTTCTACAACTGGTCATCCCAAACTATTCAAACCAAGAATCTTGCCAGCAAATGTTCTTGATTGTTGAAGTACAGTGTTGATGTCATATGTCGCGATGATGTGTTCATAACTTCATATACTGAAACCTACGTTTGTAGGAAAGCCATACCATCATAGGTTTGTGATCATGGTATTTCTAAACCAAAACAAATTTATAAGATAACGTAAACAATAATTCAGATATCAGGTGAACACAATTTAAGTCTTAAGATAACAGATTTTCTGTATCATTAAAACCCTCTTACTTCACAAAGTGATCTTATTTTGTGAGTTATGTATTTGTACGAGGACCACGTTTAGAAATCCGAAATGAAAATGAGGTTATACATGTTAAGATAGGTGGTATCAGTATTATCAAATTGAATATATTTATCGTAGGTCAATGTTTAAATACATTGTCTTTTTTTGAAATTTGTGAAGTAAGTTTATGTCTAATATGATATGCTCATGTTCTAACTAAATACATAGTTTACATGTATTTACATTATATCTTATTTTAGTAATATCAATAAGTTGCGTGTGGCATTCTGTTGCTTTGCAGATACGGACTGTGTACAATCGTTTGTCAAGTGTTTATGTCCCGAGTTTGATAAATGTAATGTGTATGTCGACGTAAAACGTGTTAGCAAAATTTTCAAAACATACAATGCCAATATCATTGTTCAACATAACTATTAAATATCTATCAAGGAAATTAATCTATTGTAGTAAGTCATTAATATCTATAAAGGTAAATTATCTATTGCAGCAAACTATAAAGGAATCATTGTATTAACTTTACTGGAATGACCCCGTGTGCATCTATAATTCCATCATTTTTCATGAGCTCATTCCTAATATCGGTAAGGATATATCCTAGAAGGTTCAGTCTCCTCCATGTTTCATTGAAATACGCCTGTTCCCAATCCTCGGCGAGGCCTATGCCCCAGATAGAGTCATAGGCGCTAGCTTCCACCAATTCTTTTTATGTGCTATTAAGCATTTCCGTCGGTTTTTCATTTTGTGAAAACTGTAAATCAAAAGCAAAGCATAAATACATGTATTTATTTAGCATAAGAACGTTCAAGCTCACAGTTAATTTTGAAAAGTATATGAAACTTGTCATTGAATATAGATTTTTTGGCAAAAATGCACTGCAAATTTCGAACATTTATATGTGATCGTTTTATAATATGCACACCTATTTATCATACGTCTATGATTCAAAAGTTGAACATATAATATGATACACCATATATATTATATATACAGTTCGATTCTTATGATATACAAAATATTGAACATATAATATATATAATATATATATATATATATTATATATATAATAATATATATATGAATGATTCTTTTCTTGTACGTTTATTAGTAATCTGATTGATATCTAAGATATATACATATCTTTAATAAATAGATTGATAAGAGGATGGGCCTAAGCAAGTATGTTGCTTTTGAATGTATAATTATTATTTTAACTTTTTTCAGTCATGATTAAATTTTTGCACTTACATTTTAAACCGGTAATTTATCCATTTAAATGAAACCAAATGCACAACGGCTAAACACACTTACAATTTAACGGTTAATAAATTATGGTACTAAGATAAAAGCACGGCTAAACATAATAAAAGAAATGAAGGCAATGTAAGCATCTTTTGAACAACATGTTTGAAGATACATTTTTCCCGTTTTATTTCTACATAAAACATTTACAAACTTCTAAGGAAAAACAGTGTATTTACTGCATCAGAATGTATTTCACATACCGTCTATCATGTCAAAGACTGAAATAGGTAAAGTCGAGAAAGGTATCTTAATACGTGTCAATATCAGAAAAGTTTAACAAAACTCAATATTAGGACAGTTAAACAAAACATATGCTGCCTTGTATTTCAGAAGTTTATATGGATTGCCCCAACCCCTGGTATTGGTTAATTACCGTAACTTATTTCAGGGAATGATTAGTGAACACTGGTTAAAACTGGATGTATTTCGTAACGACCACATAAACATTTTAAGCAACTCTCTAACAAGAATCAATCGTGGTGTCACGTAATCATGTATCGTTCGTGAAAAACACACAGTAACAAGCAAAGTTCATTTCCGTTTTCATCGTGATTTATTTCTGTTTAATATATTCTAACAGAACGCTTACTATTGTTCGTGAAATACAATTTTACAGCGCGGCGGCCAACATGGCCACCACGTCAAGAAGACTTGACAACTCTCAAAGTGCTTTTCCAAATCTAACCGCAGAATGACCGTCTTACCACAATAACACAGCATTTTATTCCAAGGTACATAAACATAAAATTTAGATATTTCCTATAACATTCTTGATTGGTTGACTGTACTTTTCCCCCGATTTTCTAAATCCACCCCTTCGAATAACCCTTGTTGATTGGATGGATCGCTCCTGCGAAACCTCATTTCATTAAGCATACTTGATCATATAACCAGATGTTATCTATGGACTAATGGAAACCTAACACTTCTATCATCAATTATGTAAACCCTGATACACATTCGATACACATTCAATCTGAACTTGTATCTGTTATGTACCTTGGGAAATTGGAATTACACTTATATAATTAATTATTTAAATTTCATTATATACCATATCTGAAATGGGACTCGTTATGTATTGGTTTGAAGTTATACGAGCCAAATTGTTAATCAAGGACAAATACAATTCAATACGTGTTCCCGATAAATGAACTACATTGGAGAAATGAAACCATATTTCCATAATCAATTTTTCAAACTTCATTACATCCTATCCAAAGATTCTATTTCCTAAATTAGTTTATGTATACAACAACAACACAACAACAATAACACAATAATGTACACTGAGATAAATTATGTTAGTATTTATATATTATTATGTTCATTCATATGACCCTTTATATATTACATTGTACAATTATGTACGTTACGTTACAGTGGGTTACTCCGTTCCATCATTTACCATGTTTTGTATTATATTGATCTAATTCAGAAATCCTTTACCCTTGTCTTGCATGTTAAATGTATTAAAAACTGACAACGATATGCTATCAATCTTCCAAAAACTAATTAAAATCGCTATTTAATAACTTACATCTACCGTACTTACTTTAAGATAATTTTATAAAGACTTCGGTACAATCAAAACGACAAGGCAGAAGCAAACAATAACATTATTATTACAGCTATACCTTATAAAATCAACACTGACGATTCAACTGATGTTGCTACTTTGTCTAAATGTCGCCAATTCTACTTATAGGCACATATATTATATTAAAATGGTTTCGTTTGGACATGATGGAATATTTGTTCAAGGGTGATTCGGTCAATTATCGTATTGTGTTCAATGCTTTATTAAAATTTTTACAAACACATGAGCATATTCATCCCTTATGGACATCCCTTAGGTAGTGGTTGTTCTAAAACGTCATGCTTTAAAAGCAGGCCTAAACCGTAATTATAACAACTTGATGAATACTAGAAATATATATAATTAGAAACAGGATGTGACCCATGTATGTAAAGTACACAATCGTGTTTCTTTCCAGTTTGCAATGTGGAGATCCTGATTAGAAAACCTTTTATTTTTTAAATAACTTACATCACCACTTAAAGTAACGTGCGGGCAGTTCGGCAAATGATATTTTACAAATTATCGTTATATATTTATATAAAAAAATGCGTAGATTAAATTCGTACAAAATTAACACTCCTTATTTATACAAAACGTAATTCAGTTATGTGTAATCAATTGAGATCAATTCCATAATACCATAAAGAGTTTGTAACGCATTTCGTCGAAAAGATGAGCTATGCTTATCGTACGCTGTTAATTTCAAAATTCTTAATGATCAAGAAGTGAAAAATTACAATTTTCGTCCCCAATGTCGATGAATTTTTATATGAAAAGATAATATTTAAATATGTATAAATATCACCAATATGTCGTATTAGTATACATTTATTTCCTTCTTTCAAAGTTAATAACATGTGTAAACCCGATATAAATAGATTTAAAAAAACTAACGGACATTCATTAAAATGGTATTTTGAATTAAAACTTGTATTTGTATTAGGTATAATCGAGTTTGACGAAGCGAACGGGGCGTTGAAAACAGCCGGTTACCTCGTGTTATCCTGGACTGATGAATATCTTCAATGGGACAGCACGGATTTTAACGGAACTGAAAGTAGTTTTCTTGTAAGTTTTTGTTATAATTACATGTGTTGTTTTAAGTCACGAATTTTCAAACGAAACGAAATTAATATGTTTTGCATAATAACTCAGGATACTTTATTCGTTTTCATTCTACATCTCTCATGCACATTTACACATCTGTTCAATGTATAACCATCAAAATGAAATAGTAGCATTCTACCATTCTTACAAATTATCCATCACGCGTTTTCCTATCTATGCAGGACACACGTAAATAAACACAGGCAGTCATCATACAGTTACAACCACACTACATTCTTTTACAAGCTCACACAATACGGTGCCAAATAT
>NC_068362.1:86596698-86664198 GCF_020536995.1 Dreissena polymorpha
AAGCGAAATATCGGTGCATTGGCGTCGTACGGACACATTTTTCTTATAAATATTTTGTTTTACAAATCATAACATGCTATAAAGTAAATAACAGTTATTAATTATTAACAAAAAATGTCTGGTGGATCATGTTAATGTATGTGTAAGTGGTAAATATGGGGCATCAAAAATCAATTTAGAATAACATCAGTCACGATAACAAACACACCATCTTCCAAAATAACGTCATATAATGTAAGTATATAAAAACTGCATATAAAACTGCAATCAAAAAAGAATCTTATTAAATTGACTTGTTTAGCGAGTCTAGTCAATTGCAATGTAGTGATCGAAAAATCAACACAACACTTCAAGCTCTACATAATCAGTTTCGTTTGAAAGAACATAGCCGCTAATAATAATAAGAATATAATTTTTATGTTTTACAAATATCTGATACAATATTGCAAGAATACCGAATGGCCAGGTCACTTTCAGTTACAAAAAACGGGTACATAATGTTCATTTTAGCTTCATTTCGATGCATATATTCACTTTACGTAATTATAAATTTATTTATATATTTTCCATTTTATATTTAGTATTAAAGTTATAGTATAATAATAGTACAAAATTAAGTTAAATTCTTACTGTAAAAGTAATGGATAAGGAAAATAAGACTCAGAAAAACACAACTAATGTATTTCCTGCTATTGCTCGGTATACCTGTATTATCTCATGTACTTTACATATTTTGTGAGTTGTAAATATGCGAAAATATAGCCGTCTGTTAATGACTTGGGAAGTGAATGTATGCGATGCACTCAGTAATTTTATACAAGAACATTATTTTGTTTATTTGTTAAGGTAACTAGTGGTAGTTAAATAAATATTAGTGTATGATCGGGCATTCGTTTAATTATTATTGATTAAACGAATTAATTATTAAACGACAAACAGCGATTAATCTCGTATTTCATGTCAAAGATTGAAAGTTAAAGTTATAATCAAAAAATTATATATTTATGTATGTATAGTAACCAATGACTCTCACTATTCAAATATATAGTATGCTCACAACGTATCGTTGTTCGTGCAGAACACACAGTAACAACCAATGGTCATTTCTGTTTTCATCGAGATTTATTTCTGTTAAATAATTTCTAACACAACGCTTCTAATGTTCATGAAGAACAATTTTACAGCCAATTGGCCGCCACGTCAAGAAAGCGTGACTGCTCTACTCGATTGTCAAACTAGGACTCTAGAATTCCTTCTTACAACAAAGCACAGCATTTTATTCCAAGGTACATGAACATAAAATTTAGATATTTCCTATCTCATTCTTGGTTGGTTAACTGTTCTCTTCCCCCGATATACTACCTTTGAATAACCCTTGATGATTGGATGGATGCTCATGCATCTATCACAGCAGAAAGTTCAATACACAATTATCACTTTGGGAACAGGAGACCTCATTTCATTAAGCATACTTGATCATATAACCAGATGTTATCTATGGACAAACCTCATTGGTAATATGAAACATAATACTTCTATAATCAATTATGTAAACCCCGATACACATTCGATACACATTCAATCTGAACTTGTATCTGTTATGTACCTTGGGAAATTGGAATTACACTTATATAATCAATTATTTAAATTTCATTATATACCATATCTGAAATGGGACTCGTTATGTATTGGTTTGAAGTAATACGAGCCAAATTGTTAATCAATGACTAATACAAATCAACACGTGTTCCCGATAAATGAACTACATTGGAGAAATGAAACCATACTTCCATAATCAATTTTTCAAACTTCATTACATCCTATCCGAAGATTCAATTTCTTAATAAGTTTATTTATACAACAATAATCAATTTTTCAAACTTCATTACAAAGCCCATTCGATGACATCTGTTATGTTTTCCTAAATACCCGCAACATACAGCTACTTTACAAGATGAACTCTCAAATAGTTTGATCACTTTAAACTTTTAACTTCTGTTTACGTATAAGATAGAAATATTGATGTAAATAACCTTTCAAAATTTTCTTACATATCAGTAATAATAACAGTTACTAATTAATTACTCAAACATATTTTTAAAATATTTCTCTATTATTAAATCTATCTGTACTTAAATTTCTATCATAAGAATAAACAATATGAATATACCGTTATGTGACATCATTATTGACGAATTTCACCTTACCAAGTAAAGCGTATAACACAATTATTTATCGATGAGGCCAAAAATGCTTGAAGTTTATGTAGTTAGATGTAAAAGTCATATAACAATTTCTCAACTTAATATTCTAACCGTACTTTAATTCTAAATATATATTTTAATAACGGGTCTTATTTGCGTAAATGTTTTGAGTATTGAAAATTGAAAAAAAATATTTAAAAAAAAATCTGCTTTCAAATATAAGTACGTGACACGACAATTGCACAAAGAGTTATTTAATTATAATTCCGGGTATAATGTGTATTAGCATAATTTAACAATTCTGAAATATCAAATTGATGATGTTTTACAATTTTATTTTAGATTAGAAGCATAACTGAGTCATAAACATGGCAATTCGGTTGCGTATGAATGGTCTTAACTCGTTGGTCATGACTTAGTTGGGTCAAAATCACACTTGGAAAAAGAAACATATGGTTAAGGCCAAAAAAAAATCAATCTCGATTCGCTTGCATATAGATGCAATAATCTGCATTTATCAAAATCCTGAAACAGAATTTGTAAATGTCTTTCTTGATAGATCAAAAATACTTTAAAAATTAACGTACATATAATATGTTAAATGCCATTATCTTAGTAAAGTTTGTTCTTATGAGGAATAATACAATTTATACGTGTTTTCTTACAGTGAGAATGGCAGTCAACATATTACTGACAAACAGTTTGATATATATTTGTGAATCGTAATCTTGTATGAACACTTGACCACTTTGTGACCAGATTGTGTTTGGTTGGTTGAAAATTGGTGTCGCCTCTGAATTGTACCACGTAACTGTCAGATGAGAGGCGACATGATGAAATACAAAACGGTGAACTAGCTTCAGTATGAAGAGACTACACAATTATATATTAGGGGAAACGACTCCTGATTAAGTCCTGAACAACAATTGTCTCTCTTTATTGCTTCATTTAATGTTTGGATCTATTCATTCTCAGTTGTTCTGAATTTTGTATTATTTTACATGAATTAAACTGCAATTTAGAAAACCTCTGTTTGTTAACAATAATTTATGACGAAACCCTTTTAAAATGAGCAGAATTGTGGTCCTTTAAAATTTATATTAAGTAAAAGGTTAAAGTTTACGTAACATTTGGAGACTGAGTTAAAGTTTGAGTTGAATTTGCACAAGATAATCAGATAATGCTGATCACCTGATGTGTACCTTTAATGAGCAGTAGCATGATCAATTATTTTTACAACTAGTCCTAAACTATTAAACTAAGCTTCTTGCAAGCAAATGTTCTTTATTTTTCGTAGTACAATACTGATATCACATGTGTTCATACCTAAATATATTTAAACCTAGTTTTGTAGGAAAGCCATACCATCTTAAGTTTGTGATATTGGTATATCATAACCAAAACCAGTTTATCAGATAACGTGAACAATAATCTAGATATCAGGTGAAAACAATTTAAAGTCTTTAGATTACAGATTTTCTGTATCATCGAATACCTCTTACTTCACAAAGTAATCTACTTTTGAGTCAGAGTTATCTTTGTACGAGGATAACGTTTGGGAATCCGCAAATAAAATAAGGACATACATGTTAAGATAAATGGTATCAGTGTTATCAAATTGAATCAATTTATCGTAGGTCAATGGAAATACATGGTCTTTTTGCAATATGTGAACTAATTTTATGTCTAATTTAATATGCACGTGTTCTAACTAAATAAATTTTTAATGTATACATGTATTACAGAACATTTCATTTTAGTAATATCAATAAGTTATGTGTGACTTTCAGTTAGTTTGCAGATACGGACTGTGTACACTCGTTTGTCAGAAGTTTATTTCCCGAGTTTGATAAATGTAATGTCATTGGACCTCAGTATGTGTATCCTTGATATAAACGACCGTCGAGTATATTGTGTTCGCTGTTTTGTCATTCGTCGAAACACACACGTAATGATCTTCAGTCTAAACAATCAGATTTGATTCACGAAGATTTATAAATTTAATTTCTGAACTTTAAAGTATCTAACTTCCTGCAATTACATTCATATACCTAGTTTATAAATAAAAATTACCCTCTTTATGTATGTAGTTTTTAAATAAGACTTTCTCTTAAAGTCTTTTTTTATCGAGTTCCACACTTCATACATTTAAACGAAATCTAATCGACCTTTGTTATCGCCACTGTCCATTTCCCTCGCATCGTATGCCGCCGTTTCCTTTTCTTTCCCTCTCTCTTTATCATTGTTACCACCAAACGAGTGTCCCATGCGTGTGCCTAAGCCTTCTAAGATTGCAAGTTGTTCTTCTTTACTGGTAGCCTCCATTTCAGCATCGTCGTTGACCTCCGAGGCAACATAGCGTGCTTTCAAGGCCTCCAGATCAACCTGAATTAAGTTATCGTCAGATTGCGTCATGAACATTAATACACGTATGCAAATAAAAAAAATCATAAAAATTCTTCAATATTTTCACAAAAACAACAAATGTGAATGTTGTTCATACATAAATGTAAACATTGATGGGTGACCATTGGTTCGATAATTGTCTTTAAAAAAAACGTGAATAACATAATTATATTATACATATATTAGTAAAATGAAACCGACGTTAAACGTGTTAGCAAAACTTTCAAAACAGATACAATGTCATTATCATTGTTTAACAGTATTATTAAATATATATAAAGGAAATAAAAATAAATTATATATATTGTAGTTAATTAGTAATATCTATAAAGGTAAAGTATCTATTGAAGCAAACTATAAAGGTATCATTTAATTAATCTTACTGGAATGACCCCGTGTTCATCTATAATTCCATCCTTTATCATGAGCTCGTTCCTGACATCGGTCAGGATATATCCTAGAAGGTTCAGTCCCCTCCACGTTTCCTTGGAATACGCTTGTTCCCAATCCTCTGCGAGGCCTATGCCCCAGATAGGGTCAAAGGGGCTAGCTTCCACCAATTCTTTTGGATATGTGCTAATGAGCATTTCCTTCAGTTTAACATTTTGTGAAAACTGTAAATCAAATGCAAAGCACAAATACGTGTATTTATTATCAATAAGAACGTTCAAGCACATAGTTAATTCTGAGAAGTATATGACACTCGTCGTGCAATATAGTGTTTATCGCAAAAAAAAAGAAATTCAAATTTCAATATGGTTTCGATATTGACCTTTATTAACTTGTGAATCGCTTTATAATATGCATCACCTATTTTATTATCAGTTCTGTCTTATGAGTTAAAATATTGAAGATATATATATATGTATTGAACATGGTCCATTGTTCTTGGTTTTTCAAAGCGTATGACGATCACACTATAAATAAATGTATATGTATTACACGGAAGCAAATCAATTCGATAATATACCTTTGCGACGTTTCCTTCCCTCACTATATCAATCGCTCTTTCTTTCCATATCTTAAAGCTTAAACCTTGGACTTTTCTCCCAATACCCTTCATTTCTTTGGGAACTGTTAGTGCTTGGATTATCTCCATTGCATCTGTGTCACTAAATAGTTCTGGAAAAAAACGTTTGCTGTGTCAGTGACAAAGTTACGATTGCTCGTGGATGTAATACTGGTTATTTTAACTGACGAGTGTATAAATAAGTTGAACAAAGCGTTGCACAAAAAACACGATTGATGAGGGTTATGCTGCGTTCCCACTTTCACGAGTTGCATCACGATTGTAGTCTTGATCTTTATCTTGAACCTATCGTGTTGAATCTTTAAGACGTCATAAGGTTATATACGATCTTGTCGTGGACGTTATCGTGAATACCATCGATTAATTCGTGAAAAATATCGTATCCATTAACGTATCGTGGCGTCGCGTGGCAAATTAATTCTTAATTAAGATATTATAACGTGTCACCTCGTACCAGCTCAATACTTTGTTGAACCCGAAAGAGATAATCGTCTTGGATGAAGACTTAATCGACGGCCAGTTTGAAATACTACCAAGCGACCGTATTACAACGTATCTTAAGTCAGACTGTGTAAGATCGTGGATCCAGTAGTTGTCGAATCGTGAACAGATCGCAATTAATCGTATATTAACGTATTATACTGTACGGGAACGCATCACGTGGTATCAAAGCTTCAAATCCCCGAGGAAGATCACGTTCAGTCACGTCTGTAAAATTGTGTAGTTCGTTAAGTATCGCAAGATAGTGGACATCTAGCATAATGCTACGTTCCCACCATGATCTGTGCCACGGTTAAAATCGAAATCGTGATCTTAATTGTTAACCAGTCGTGATAACCCTAAAATACTTTATCTGGTCTTGAGGTCATTCGTGGCATTCGTCGTAATCTTGGAAGATTTTGGAATGGTACACAACATATAAAGCGGGATTACCGTTTCAAACCGTATTAGATCGTTTTGTATCGAAACAAGAAACAGGAAATATTTTTGATTCGTATTTCCGACTCATGGTTATTGCAGTCGATATGCAAGAAAACACTCACATTCTGTTTCGATCCGTTGCAATGTGAAGAATAAATGAAGTCGATAGTATGTTATGTTGTGGTTTTCAAATCGTGAACATATTGCAAATGACCGAATAGCAACGTGTCATTATACATAGACAAGCATCGCATCGTATCGGATCCTAAATTCTCAGAGAAATACCATGATCAGTTACGAATGGCTAAGCGTGGCGTGTGTTGCATTGCTTGAAAGTGGGAACCTAGCATGAAACCATTCATAATATTACATTTATATACCGACGTTATTTCGGTATATAAAGGAAACATATGCAGTTTTATTTTCCTGACAACTATTTCAGTATTAAACATGCTATTAATAAAAACTTTATGAAAATATAGGTATGTTACTACATTTACAACACGCGTGGGAAAATTCACTATCACATGAATGTAATTACTATGCATATAATAAAATAAATATTATGAAATATCTTCAGAGAAACAATAACATCCTATATAGCAATGTCTGTCGTTAAATAATCCTTAAAATAAATTGTGTAAACACGTTAAGTTCTCACTACCACCTTTACACAACTCAATGACAAGAAAACCTACCTGCTTTTTTAAACATCATGTATTGTTCTGCACACGTGAATGTGAAGTCTATTCCATGTATTCTAAATTGTGAAGGGTGCCACTGACTAAACACGCTCTTTTTATTCCAGAAATATTCAAAATCATCATAAGCCTTTTTCCGTTTTTCTCTCAATGCACTGCTCATGCTTGAACCCGACCTATGCCCCTGACGACCTTCGCCATGCCAACTATTTCTTCCTCTTCCTCCTCCTCTTCCACCACCTTCTCTTTCTCCTACCCTACTTCCTCTTGTTTGTGTACATTCATAATTATCAATACATATTTTGTCTTCTGGAACCTTAGGAGAACCACAAAATGCGCCACTCGTGATACCAATGGAGTGTTCCGCTTGTTGTTTATTTTCTTCCTTGTCGATGATGACATTTGCTGATCCAGGGTCTGTGTTCTCTTGCATTCCCATCGCTTCGTCACTTTTGGATGTGGGCATGCTTATAATAGTTTTCCCGTCAATTTCTGAGAACGATGATGTCGGCATATCGTATTGCACATTTAAAAGTGGTGTTGATTCATCCGATGTATTAGTAAATTGTATTGCGTTTTCACGATCCATAGCTGCGTAGTTGTAAATTTAGAGAGGTGTACACTTAGTTATATTAACTGTACGTTTTCTTCTGTATTAACTTTATTGTCCAGAATAATATCAGATACTTATTGTTTTTGCCCTGTATGCTGTCCCAT
The DNA here is from genome assembly GCF_020536995.1 of Dreissena polymorpha. Lineage (NCBI taxonomy): Eukaryota > Metazoa > Mollusca > Bivalvia > Myida > Dreissenidae > Dreissena > Dreissena polymorpha. Next base: position 86,604,678 of record NC_068362.1, read on the forward strand.
TCAGAAGAAGTATTGGTTTCAGATTATTCTCCAGTGATTCAATTTCTTGGCCAATTTGATTTTTATATTAATCTTAAACTTCAAAGTGTGTTTTCTTATAACTATTCCAATGCAATGCACATATTCTTATGATTAAACTTAAATCGCCAATCTACTTAACGTAACAGTTTAGTGAACATAGACTATTCAATTAAATAATAACTTACAGTTTTGTTTACAATAAATCGATCAGCCCCACCTACTTTCGTTTTCAATTCGAAACAAGGCTACTTTCGGTTTACTTTCGTTTTCAATTCGAAATAAGTCTACTTTCGATTTCCGTGCAGTAAACGTTGCAATGATGTTTCCGACTATAGGTGTGCATACCCGTAGCCAGGGGGGTGCGTTGGGTGCGTTCGCACCCAATCTTTTGGGACGAGTAAAAAAATTGTACACTAAAGTTGCACTCAACTTTATTGGACGCAAAAACGGTAATTTATTTTTTCCAGGAACTCAGTGAGTCTCCGTATTTCAGCGTTAAAATAATGTTGAATTCAATATGCAAGCGACAGGTCTCCATAGATTTAATTTTTCGATTAAGTCATTTCCAAGATAGCGCGTGATTTTTATTCACAAGTTTTTACTGTAGAATTGTTGAAATCATTAGAAGTTGTGACAGCAAAATTTGAAAAGATCTAAGAAGCCGGTCCCCGCAAAATGGAATTGGAATCTGTGTTACAAATATATATTTTTTGTCTGTATAATGCAAAATTATTAACCTGGCACTCTAATCCGTATAAAATCGATACTTATTTATAGATATTTGATACTAAATGATTGTTTTGTAACTTTTGTAATCGTTATTTATGTCTGTTAAAGCTAAAACTGTAATAGATATCATAACACAGTGTTGAAGCTTACTTATTGTGGGTTAAAATCCCAGATCAAGAACCTTTTTCGACAATTATCTAAATGGCTTGAACAAATTTTTTAAAAAGAAAATACATTTTAGATGATTATTAACGGAATGTTATGTCAGTTTCCGAAAATTACTGAAATCAAAGGACATCCTTCGACTATTGCCGAAGACTTATGAGTCACTGGTTAATATGTTTGCATTATACCACGATTTATAACAATAACACATTGTGCACAGCATTTTCGACGGACTTCGTTGTCTTTTTGTTATATCCCCGTACAAACATTTTCGGATCCCCTAAAGTGTTTTCCAGCAAAACATATCAGCTATGCTCAAGTCATGATTTTTGTGTTGAATGACAAGAAAACAAATCATTGTTACAAAGCAATGTAGCTTTTTTTGTAGTTTACCAACACTTAATGGCATCTGTTCTGCTCCACATACAGAACTTTCCTCAGTGTTTCAATTATGTCAAACTTGACACTAGGAATGTCCTACTTTTAAACAGTTGTTATACTGAATATAAAACGTTATACCGTATGATCAGTTGGACGTTAACGTTTAATTTTCATGTGTCGGATTTTGAGCATATAATGAGCAAATAAGTACATCTATTTTCTCCAACGTCCTGGTGTACATTGTTAAGGACTTTGAGACCATCGGACCAGTAGTTTGTGGTTAAAGGGTCTTAATGAAGCCTAAAGTGTTCGTATTTTTCTGAAATTCGATTAGAAAAAAGATAACTTATTTGTTAAAAATAGTTTTTAAAAAAAAGTAACCGGTTATACCATTTTGATTTCTTTTTAGTATTGATGCACATTAGAAAAGACACATTTTTGTTAATCAGTGTTTGTTGTACAATACACTATTAGCACGTTTGGAGCGATGCTATGCCTCTGGTACTATCCATTGTAGCAGACAAATATTTTTGAAAAAAAGTCAAATATTTCCATTTAATTTGCTCGATTTATGAATGGTAGAATGTTGGAATGGTAAAACACACCAATTTTATCAAGTTTCAAAGATTCCAATAAATAATGATATTTGATACAGTTCTTATTGTTGATATCACATTCTATACATTTTTGTTGCATACGTAAACAAAGTGTGTGCGCGCATATTAGTGTCGGGTTAAAAATGATGAATATCCGTGACTGATCGAAAAGGGTGGTTATTGAAAAACGAGGTGGGGAATACATGTAGGTTATATCATATTCATGTCGATCAGTCACTGAGTATGGTCAATGAAAGTGAAATTTCATATTAAAATGCTCTACAACTTCAGTCTCTTAGTACAGTTAAAAAGTGACCAGAATGCAGGAGTAAACGTTTCAACTCCCCGTCCCGCAATGCTCCTTTCGCCACTTCGTTGCTCAATAACAATCGTCTTTTGCAAAAATTCGCACCCCCCCCCCCTTTTCAAAAACCCTGGCTACGGGCCTGGTGTGAATTCGTGTCATTTAATAGATGAATTCATGTCATTTAATTGATTTGTCACATATTGTTTTTATTATATTAGTTTATAAATGTAATCGGTACTGAAGAGCACCAGTGTAATACAACAAGTAAAAGGCAAATAAAATGCCCCCCCCCCCCCTCCCGCTTGACTCGAACAGGTGATCGTGTTCATTAAAAAGCTAACGCCTTTTCCACTCGACCTTCGGGCTAATACATTAAGCCGAGCATTGCGTACTTTATATAAGGAATATAAAGGATAAGTGTCACAAAATATAACGAAAGATATATCTCCCAAGTTATTCAAACGTTTCTAATCGGTTACGTTTTATATTTTACTTTTGCCAATTTCTTTAGATGATAACGTCATTAGTGTTGATTCGCTCTCTGATATGCAGTGTCTTTCTTTCAATCTGTAACAAAACAATGTAAATGTCACTTAATATATGAACATTTTATTTTATTTTAACTCACATGCGCGCACCACAGGTGGTTAGCGTGTGGCTATATGATATTAATTAGTGAAAACATCATTTTGAATGATAAATAATCATATTATAACGAAAAATTACCTTTGCTGAAAAAAATTCACTATCAAATATATATATAACAAGGTATGCATCTCGAAATCACCCCAAAACGGGGTGCATCGCTTTGAACAGCCATATCTTCATCAATTGTGCAGCGATTTTCACGATCTCGGTCTTATTCAACGCAGAAATGAATTTCCTTTCTGGAAAAGCATATGTCTTGCAATATTTTTACAAATGCTGGGTCAACTTTTAAGAAATTGCACGAAAAACAACTTGCATGACCCAGTTGAAAATGATCATGCAGTTTTTAAGACTGAAATCTTCACGGAGTAAAGGGCATTTTCCCTACAAAGTTCATGTATCTCGATTCCATAATTCAATAAAACGTATGAATAAACATTATTACCGTTCTTGTCGTTGCATAATGCATCAAGACTAACTGTCCAGCGCCGTTTGAAACCTTTGTTTACATAAATTTCAACTGACATTTTAAACACACGAGTGATTTCATTGGTCCAATGCGGAGGTGTGTCTGTACAACTTGAGATTTCATTCATAAAGACTGCATGCTCATTGTCAACTGGGTCACCCGTTGTATCATTCAAAATGATGTTTTCACTAATTAATATCATAGCCACACGCTTACCACCTGTGGCGCGCACATGCCACTCTTGTACTCGCATACAAATGTAATACATATACATCTCTCAGTATGTAACCTTCAGTGATAAACAGCTTTCAGATAACAAAATTCTACATTCGCACATATATCATGATATAAAGAGAGGATAACGAAAACTGCACATAACGCTGTAGTTAAGTCAAAACAGGACAAGTATTGGTGTACAGAAGATATTTTAGCAGAAGTTTAATTCTTCGGTTATTAAATAGAACGAGAATCGACCGGCTTAATTTATTTCTACAAAATGGTAAGAGCCATGCTTTACTTTATAAAGGACTTGGTACTTTGCTTTATTTTAATTTGTGATTCAAATATATGTAGCATGTTTTTGTCCAACTTGTATGTTCACATATACAATGCCTCAACTGGCGTCGATCATATGTCCACTTGTACCTCAGCATTCAGTAACGCATGTGTGCTTGTGTGTGCATTTCGAAGATGATTATGTCCTACTGCGCCTGAGGCTGCATTATGTGTGGACCCTGTGTCTGTGGCAAGAACTCTACTAATTTAACTTTCTAGACTCACGAACGTTTGGATGAATTTTAAATTTTAGATTGAAGTTGAAGCTATTTAGTTGCAACAAAGATTTTTAATTTAAATGTGGTCTTATGGTGTGGGGAAATGCGAGTACCCGGAAGAAACCACGCCTGTCCGGTATGGTGACCATCAAAATGGTAAGACTCGTGCTTTACTTTGTAAAATAGTATCTGTATTTTACACAGCATACTCTGTTTTACTTTACTTTATTTAATTGGGGGTTCAAATATATGTAGCATGTTTTGTCTACCTTGAACATCTAGAATACCTGGTATTTTCGCATAGCCAATGCCACATTTAACGGCATGTGCTCGTATGTACTTGAAGCATTTCAGTCTAGTAAGGCCTGGTCTGTCATTAATCTGTCAAACGTCATTCGAACGTGGTTTAACTAGTGATCATTTGCACTGACGTCCAATCGTTTATCACCATGAATAAGTGATTTACTGAAAATATACTCTTTTTTTAAATACTTAAATATCTAATAAGACGGAATCACGGAAACAGAGTATTTCCCCTAGGACCCTGTGTCATTTTGACCACAAACTCGCGTTAAATTTATACTTTTGAAGGAAGATGATGTGCACGGGTGACCGGTTCAGGCTCAAACGGCCGCTGGTGCAGTGTTTTCCGGACATAACAATATAGTTGGAATTTCGCATTTTTGTCTTAATTTGTAGAATCTGAGCATCCTACACGTGTCAACATTTGCTTCTTGATAGCTTAATTATAGCATAAATAGTTTAAATCAGATACGTAGATAACAATATATCTGTTTAAATTGATCTATTTTTTCGCAAATCGAAAAGATTTCAAATAGCCTGTCTGTCTGTCCGTAGTATCGGCCCTCTTAATGAATACATAGAATGCTGTTGCTGTTCAGAAAGTATTTGACATAAACTGTGGTCTGTCTTGAAAACAGTGTTAAATTCTCTAGTTAAATTTGTGTAAATTAGCTTTGTTTAATTTGCATTAACTTGTTTTTTAATCCTATTGTGTGCTGCATTGTTATTTCATTATTGGTTCACTATCATTATAGAACATCATTATTGTTTAAGATAAAAGCTTTGCATCGTTACGAGCATAAATATATTGCTTTCAAATAGTTCATTATTTTAAATTATAATCGGAAAAAATGTCAGCGTACAAGTCTGTGATATGTTGACAAACATATAGTTCTTGAAAGTTCTTTCCATCACAGCGTATTAAATTTACCTTTATATTCTCACTGAGAAAAATAGCAACATGTTGAAATGTTCATAGAATAATAAATGAATTATAATTGTTTGTTTCTCCCGATCTAAAAATAAAGAATTAAAGTATTGAATGAAATATAAAAGTATGTAGAGTATTAAAACAAGAGCACCGCATAACGGGTGCAAACGCTCAGCTGAGGGTGCAGTTTTGAAAATCCTCATAATAATAACTATTACTATTATTATTATCATTATTATTTAAAAGTAATAATAAATCAATAGGTTTAAATTATTCTCTGTAAATAATTATATCATTTTAAAAACATAGTTTCAAATTTTAATATTTAAACCCTTTGTCAATACAATATTATTTATAAATTTAAATTTATACAATGTTTAGTTATGAATATAATTTTATGTAAATTTTAAGTATGGTACACAATCTAAGTACACCAAGTTGTAAACAATCTTAAAGCCTTGCAGGAAGTTTACTTTTAATGATTATGACCATCAGCATAGAAGACACCAGTGAGTAGTTTATTGGTAAAGGATAATCAACCCCATCATTTCAAAAGTAAACAACTGTATTGTATTCAATATTAACACTGGACATATATACAAAATCATATAAATTGCACAACTTTCATAATATACTGTAATACAGATATATTACATGTATTTATTAACACAAACAACATTAACTACAGTTACATACAAAATACTTTACATATTGCGCCTTTACTGACAGCATTTTTTAAAGCTTATTACTATAAATAATAAAAGTACACATAAATCATTTGACCCCAGTGGCATTTTGACCCCAAGGGCATGATTTAAATAACTTTCTACAGTACGCTTGTTTGATATCACATATATGTACCACATATCAAGGCTGTTCAGGTCTTATGATTTTATAGATTAAGAATTCTTAAAAAAAAATCATGTTTCTTTGAAACTCTATATATCATGTGAACCCCAGATGGTGGCCAGTTTTTACTATAGGACATGATCTGAACAAATTTGGTTGAGAATCTACAAACAATATAACCTGCAAAATGCCAAACGTCTGGGCTTTGTAGTTTACGAAAAGATTTGACCCACAAGTAATGATTTAAACAAATCTTTGTAGAGCATAACCATTTTACACACTTAACATTAAACCTCTTACAGAGATATTTTAAGTTTTTTTAAATCAATTAATCTATATTATTAATTATGTGTCCATTCGAGCACAACCAGTTTGACCCCATGGGAATGACTCGAACAAACGTATTAGACGACCACTATACAATGTTTTACAAACATTATTAAACCCCTGATTATTGCCGCTTCAGAGAAGATTTGTAAAGCTATTTATTGTATAAATCATACATCAATCATGTGATCCATGGGAAGTGGCATCTTTTGACAACAGGAACATGAATTTAACAAAGTACATGTAGAGATGCACAATTTAGTCATAAAAGTCATTCATGAGTAAAGATTTTCATATTCGAGGTCAGTTGTATGATACTTCTTTTATTTCAGTTGGAAAGCCTTTGGCAATTCTGCTATCTGCTTTCTTAGAATTAAGATTACTGGATGTCTTTGTGGAAAATTTGTAAACGCTCCCAGAGTTAGGATCCCATCTAAACTGGGAACTCTAGGTTGCAATGTGGACAATGCATGTGCAATGTGGACAATGCATGTATATGTATTATACACAATTGCAGCATTTAATTATTTTTTTTTAAGTTCAAAACATTACTTAAGAAACTTACATGAGGGCTCTTTAAGGTTTCTCCTTAACTTCTTTAATAACTAGACTACTGGTCTAGTAACTTGAAAAATTTACAAGACCAGACCGAACTAGATGAACTATTTGAATGAAAATTAGACTGATTTGAATGATACAAAATCAGAATGAATGGTTTCTCTATATTTTAGATGAACACAATTTCAAGAACCATAAATATTATGAAATGGCATTGAGAACATATCAACTACCAGTACTTGGAAACACAAAACTTAAATTGTACTTATGCAAATATTAAATTCTTACCAAGTCAGTAAGTACATGTACTTACTAAAAGATGTGTGAAATTGTTAAATGTTAAAACACATCATTTTTAAAAGGTACATATTTTTCCAATTTTTCTTTTCAAGTTTGTATTCTTGTAACTGGTTGTACACTTTGTTCTCTGTAATTTATTTTCCTCCTTATATTGTTTCTTTTGTGTTGTATTCATCAAGTTTGGTTTGAGATTGTCTTGTTTTGGGTGCAGTTACAATAAAAAATTATCTCTGTTTTTGCATTGTCATGCTCGAGGTTTCCGTGTTGCATGTCTTCTTTTGGATTAATTCTCTCAATAGGGACATGTTTGCATCAAACTGGTGATATTCCGGCTTTTCTGAAACCTTCCTGGATTGTGACTGGTGTCATTGACTCTAAGTATGCTTTCCCTGATAACTCTGCAATTTTATACTTCGTTATTATTCTACCCTTTGTTAAAGTTTCTTTTTCCATATATAATTTGCACTCCCTATGGAAAGCGGTCTTAAATGGCCCAAAGCATGCTATGTCTAACGGTTGAAGAGCATGTGGGCTGTGCGGTGGGAGTACAAAAAGGATCAGATGGTGCTCTTTGGCCCACTGTACAACGTCAAGCGACACATGTGATGAATGACCATCATAAATCAACAAGATGGGTTCAGTGTTGTCACTAGATCCCCTTTGTACAAATTTCAAGAAGTGTTCATTGAGGTACTTCATGAAAACTTCACTATTCACACACCCAGAGTCTGACATGGTGTAGGCTGAACCAGCTGTTGCGTTATTCATGAAGGTGTCGTTTGTCTCACTCTGTTTCCCTTCGAATACATAGTAGGGTGGTAGAGCAGTACCTGCTGCATTTACACAGGCTACTATGGTAGTGTTGCCTGTATTTGGAAATGTAACTGATATTATTTTACTAGTCGAAATTTTTGTAATTACTGGTCTCAGTTGAATTCCGGTCTCATCAAGGTTGTAGATCAGATGTGGTTTTGACTTGAGATTATACTTTTCAAGAACAGCATTCAAATCAGAATAGTAATCGTCAATGTTTTCTTGGGTCATTGCTGCTGCCGGAGTGGATGATAGGGCCCTTGGTTTGATGACCTTCAGTCTGTGATCCCATCTTTTCAGGAAGGCGTAGTACCAGAAATTACTCAGCTTGTCATCTGAATTACGCCTACCAAGCTTTACAGCAAGTTCAATGGCAAGAACATTCACTTGTGCGCGATTCACAACATACCCAACCTGGGCCAGGGATTCAAGATGGTTTACCAGCTGCTCCTCTTCGTCCAATGTGAACAACGAATCCTTTCCCCACTTTGCTCTTAGATTCACTTTGTTCAGAACTCTGTCCCTTAATGTTTGTTTTGGAACACCAAATGTCACAGCCGCCCTGTCTACTGGCATGTGATCTTCCTTAACAGCTTTATAAGCTGCCATCATCATTTCAAATGTATACTGATTCATGTTTTTCATTTTAATAGGTTTTTTCTGAAAAATATAATAAAACACAATGTTTAATTTTATGAAACGCACGAACTCTAGTTATGCTACGGTGCCCTATTATTAAGTGAGACCTTATATCGACGTTTTTGTTTACATCAGGAACATAACTCTCGTTAAGATGTCTAACACATGCGCTCCAAGAATTTTGTTTAAGTTCAAATACTAAGATTGAAAATAATTATTCAACCATAAAATCTAACATCCACAAAAACAATCCAAATTTACCCATATTCTATACATTTTACTCTTCATTAAATTTTCACATAAATTAAAAAGTGAAGCAGAGGAATTAAATAGTGTGAACACATTTATTTTCAAAAAAATACTTTCACTTACTCCAGATTTTCAGACAATGTTGCATAAAATCATTATAGATTCTAACATAAGAAATGTGCTGACATATTATGTCAATAGATACATGTATACGCATGTTAAGTGAGAATACCCCCATCTCGTTTGGACATGTATGACATCAAATCTTTTAAAAGTAATATATATGCTGAAATTAATTTGAACAAAATGGCAAATGTTTGTGTTTACGAAATTCTTGGGAATTTGTATGGGCCCATGTTGCTTAAAAAAAAATAACCAATAAAACTTGTTAAATTGTAAACAGAAGTTTTTAAACAAGAGCATCGCCTTGCAGGTGCAGACCGCTCATCTATTTTTGACGATGCTGCGAAGCATCGTCTAAGTTATCATATCATGAAAAAATTCTTCACAATTGCAACCTATGTAAAAGACCGAGCCAGTCGATTGAGATAGCTCGATTTTTCTAATCGGCATACCTCGCTGATTATCATTGATAAAGGTATAGGAAGCTCAGCTATAAATAGGACAGCATATTCTGGGAAAAATTTTAATAATAGTTTGAAAACGTTAATTTTAAATCAGTTATATTCAATCCATTATATGTTTATAGATCAATGAAACAACTATGCATTTTCTGTATTGTATTTTACATTTGTCGTGATTCAGTAAATTAATTGCGAATTAAAACGTGTATAATTAACTTTCAACGCGATCATGAGTGTAAAGAAAACGAATTATTTCTAACCTGTCATTTGTAAATGTTGTAGCGACTATGGTATATAAACAGCATAATAGCCGTATCATATCTGTGATACTCGCTCTTCTGCGTTCTTTCTCATTTTGCATATTTTATCAACTTTTCAAACATAAATTACAGAGCCACATCAGTGCACATACTATGTTTGACAATTGATTCGTTTGTAGGATATTATTTGCTGTTTTAAACGTATATTAGGTCATATCGCAGAGATTTAGTTAACCTCACCATGTGTTCATGGGCGAACTCACGTATTCAAGTGCTGTAACGATTACGAAAAAAAAAATAATCAAAAGTATATGTTCATGCACATAGGATTGTGACATCACGTCCGTACACATAGCATCATTAACTTAGGAAAGGAAACAACGAAATATAAAGTTTGGTATGATATACATGTGAAATTAAAGAGCATGGCCTAATTAAAGAGCATGTCAAGTTTTGAATTTATATGCTGAAACGTAATGTTATAATCCACAAACGTATTACTGTAACAGACAGTTATTTTAAGATAAGTGGTACAGAAAATACGTGTTGAATACCTTTTTAAAGATATTTCTTGTTATATTTGATCGAAAATGTAACCCGCCTCCCAGTTTCGCTGAAAGGATCTAGTTCCCCACGGTAACTACTTCCCCGTACCCCCAATTTTTTTTTCGTACCCAACATTTTTCGTACCCAATTTTTTTTCGTACCCAATTTTTTTTCGTACCCAAATTATTGCTCGTAACCAAATTTTTTTTCGTACCCAATTTTTTTCCTATCCAATTTTTTTTCGTAACCAAATCTTACGTACATAATTTTTTTTTGCATAATTGTTGTACCCAAAATTTTCGTACCCATTTTTCTCCTATCAAAAATTTTCGTACCCACATACACAGTTGTGGTGTCATGTAGATAAACTTAAATAGATGCTTTTATATCAATCCTGTAAAAAAGCATCATAACACCAGTACTGTCAGTACTTTGATTCTTTTTAAAGGTGAAGGGACCTATCTCAATACTTCAATCAAAAAAGATGGAGGTGTGGGGTGGAGAGGGGTGTATAGTGTGGGGGTGTGGTCATTCATTACATTATCTTCCAAAAATAAGAAATAAAAATGCAAAAAAAAATACAATTTTTTTTTTTTTGGGGGGGGGGGGGGGTTTCTGGGGTAGGATAGTTGGACGGTCTTTAAAAAAAAAATAAAAAAAAAAAAAAATTGTTTTTTAACCATGTTTCCAAAAAAAAATTGGGGGGGGGGTATAGTGTGAGGGTGTGGTCATTTATAAGATGGTCTTTCAAAAAAATATGAAAAAATAAAAATTACTGTTTTTGGAGGGGGGGGGATTCTGGGGGGGGGGGGGGGGGGGGGGGGGTTTGGTGAAGTTTATTGTAGTATGTCAGGTAAGAGTTGTTTTGTCAAAGTATCAATCAAATCTGATCATAAATAACGAAGTCATGGCAATTTTAGCAAAATTTAATTATTTGACCTCGAGAGTCAAGGTCATTCAAAGGTCAAGGTAAAATTCAACTTGCCAGGTACAGTACCGGTACCCTCATGATAGTATAAAAGTATTTGAAGTTTGAAAGCAATAGCCTTGATACTTTAGAAGTAAAGTGGATGTAAACACAAAATTTAACCATATATGTATTCAAAGTTACTTAGTCAAAAAAGGGCCATAATTCCGTCAAAATGACAACGAGAGTTATGCAACTTGTCCTGTACAGTCCCCTTATGATAGTTTGCGAGTGTTACAAGTCTGAAAGCAATAGCTATGATACTTTAGGAGTAAAGTGGACCAAAACACAAAACTTAACGAAATTGTTCAATTTTCTAAGTATAAAGGGGCCATAATTCTGTCAAAATGCCAGTCAGAGTTGCATAACTTTGCCTGCACAGTCCCCTTATGATGGTTAGTAAGTGTGGCAAGTATGAAAGCAATAGCTTTGATACTTTAGGAATAAAGTGGACATAAACACAAAACTTAACCAAATTTTCAATTTTCTACGTACAAAAAGGGCACATAATTCTGTCAAAATGCACGCCAGAGTTATCTAACTTTGCCTGCCCAGTCCCCTCATGATAGTAGTCCCCTCATGAAAGTAAGTAAGTGTACCAAGTTTGAATACAATAGCATTGACACTTTATCAGAAAAGCGGACCTAAACGCAAAACTTAACCGGACGCCGACGCCAAGGTGATGACAATAGCTCATAATTTTTTTCAAAAAAATAGATGAGCTAAAAATGGCTGTGTTTGAAAATATAGATTTAAATTGTCCACCCTGTTTTGAAAATCAACTGCCGACTTCAACATAATGAAACCCTTAATTGTGGTCTGCTTTGTTGGCAGATTGTTTTATATTACTTTTAAAAGAGTGTTGTTATTTGTTTGGTTTAAAAAAACAAAACGCTCTAAAGAATTTAACATATAATTATAAGTGAAACAAGAGCTGTCTCCATTGGAAGACATATGCCCCTGAAAAACACTTTTTCAAAACCTTAACGCAGAGTTATCTAACTTTGCCTGCCCAGTCCCCTCATGATAGTAAGTAAGTGTACCAAGTTTGAATGCAATAGCTGTGATACTTTATGAGAAAAGTGGACCTAAACACAAAACTTGACCGGACGCCGACGCCAAGATGATGACAATAGCTCATTTTATTTTTTCAAAAAATAGATGAGCTAAAAATTAATTTACTGTTGAAGTTTATATAAAATATGTTAAGTAAATCAAGTTTTTTAATTTTGTTGGCCTTATGCCTATAGGCTTTGCATAAACTAACATGCTGTACATACACAAAGGACTAGGTTCACGAAAGTGCCTATTTGACTGGAATTTAAGGGACCTTTTCAATTTGGGTAAATTGACAAATTGAAACAAAATATTTCAGATTTGCATGTTTTCCTTGTACATGTACATGTAGTTAACTTATGATATTTGCAAGAAAACAGTAATACTGAACACTGACCATGCTCTATATTAATGTTTTTTAATGATTATACGCATCATTATTTTGATATCTTAAAACCTGAAGGTTATAAAGAGTTACAAACTAGAAACAACTGAATAATTTGGAGAGTTCTGCTTTTAATATTGTTATATTGTGTGACATTACTTGGATTACTTGTATTAAATTATAAAATACAACAAACACTGTATGATGACTGAGTGGTTTAACTGTTAGACTTTCATTCCAAGGGTCAGTGGTTTGAGCTGAGATGGGGGTTACTTTTTTTCTTTCTTTAATTTTATTCTTATTTTTTACTGGAGCTATAATTTGATTCCTATGTTTACATTTATCAATTTAAAACATTTTATGACAAGCTTCAATACATACCGAAATCTGTGAAAAGGTTGCTTTAAATAAATCTTTACATTTCAATTAATAAAATGTGTCATCTCTTTACAATGTTTCAACATTACAATAAGGAAACACTTACTGGAGTGAGACCTACGAAAATGTTAGCTTATTTTTGAAATCTAGTTTAAAAGTATCAATCATAGAGATCAGTGTACTCCAGAAAAATTATATTTACAAAGAAGCCGGTGTCTAAGCTTCGCAATAAAACAGGTGTATTTGCGCCATTTCAATTGATATTTTCCGTAAAAGTAGCCAGTATCTAGATTGAATGTAACCAGTGAAATCGCCGGCTGCTGGTGCTGCCGGAGAACACTGGTAGAGCTGATGTCTTAATTTAATCATCTGAACATAGTATTGTCACAATGAACATCTCTTTCACACTATGATTGGTGTTTATACGGTTAATATGTCTGTGTGTAAGAGGTGTGAAAGATGTTTTATACAACAGCCGATAATAAATTGCATAAAAATTTACTTTTAAAGTTAATTGGTGTGTTAACTTACCGTAAAAAGGCCTACATCAACTATGTCAGAGACCTTGTCACCAGGAAAAAAAATCCTAAGAAGCTTTATTCCTTCATCAACAGCAAACGTTGTGAGAGTTCCGGAGTCAAAATCCTAAAAAAACAACGGTGTTGGCCCTAGTGACCCAAAGACCAAAGCTGAGATCCTAAACTTACATTTCAGCAGTGTCTTCACTGAAGAAGACCTATCCAACACCCCATCAATGGACTAAGATAAACACCTGACAGTAGAACCCTTTGACATCATTGAAAAAAGTAAAAGAAAACTTCTGCTAGACCTAAACCACCATAAGGCACAAGGACCAGACAGCCTGCCACCAAGGAATTTGCCAATGAGATTGCACCTGCACTTTACCTAATGTTTCAAGCCTACCGCACGCAAGATTGAGTACCTGACGCCTGGAAGCAAGCTATGGTCACTCAAATATTCAAGAAGGCTGATCGCACAGCTCCTGCAAACTACAGGCTGATATCTCTGACCTAAGTCTGTTGCAAGACCATGGAGCATATCATCCACAGTCAGGTTATTAAACACCTGGAGTACCATGGTATCCTGACTGACACTCAGCATGGTTTGAGGAAAAGACGTTCCTGCAAAAGCCAGCTTGAACTCACTATACAAGACATTGCCTCATGCTTGGTCGACGGTGACCAGATTGATGCTGTGCTACTTGATTTTAGCAAAGCCTTCGACAAGGTTCCCCACAAGCCACCCTCCATCAAGCTGGACCACTATGGGATCCTCAATGAACTGCTGAATTGGATCAAGAGTTTCCTAAGCAACAGAAGCCATGAAGTCTTTGCTGAAGGTCATACATCATCGTCTGCCCCTGTCACATCAGGTGTCCCCCAGGGCTCTGTCCTCCGTCCCCTACTCTTTCTATTGTACATAAATGACATACCAGAAAGAGTAGCCTCCACTACACGCCTTTTTGCAGATGACAGTCTACTGTATCTAAAAATCAAACAACTGAGGATACAGACATGCTGCAAGATGATCTGAAAAAACTGGAACAGTAGGGGAGAGACTGGCAGATGCAATTCAACCCAATCAAATGTGAAACCATACATTTCACCACAAAACAGCATCCAATCAAGAGGACCTACAAGCTTCACGGCCACCAACTCGCCAATGTCACAAGTGGGAAGTACCTAGGGGTCACATTGCACGAAAAACTGCTCTGAAACAGTCATGTTGATTAGGTCTCCAAAAAAGTCAACTCCCTTGCCTTCCTCAAAATATCAATAATAGCCCAACTTATGTGAAGGACCAATCCTGGAAAATGCATCTACAGCATGGGACCCATACACAGTGGAAAACATATCCCAGCTTGAAGCTTGAAGCAGTACAGCGCAGAGCTGCGGCGATCGGGCACTGCCCGATTCCTCAAGGGAGATTACAGGATGACGAGCAGCACAAGCCAAATGATCACCTCCATGGGATGGCAAATCCGGCGTACTGACTCCAGACTGGTATTGATGTACAGGATAACCCATAACCTGATAAAAATACCAGACAATCAGTACCTCCATCAAGCTACTGTGTCCCTACAGAAAGGGAGAAATTTACTATGCTTTTTCGTCCCATTCTGCAGAATCTTTACAGACAATCCTTCTTCCCAGCAGTAATCTGACTCTGGAATAATCTGCTGGTAGCCGTCTCCACAGCCTGGTCCTCGGACAGCTTCAAGGCAGGCCAAGTCACTCTGCGTTAAACCAAAAGCTCAATTTGTATTTTGTTTTATCTCTCACTTTGTTTTTGTTACCTCACATCGACCTTGTACAGTCACAGTGCGACAATGCTCCAGATGAGCGCTGCACTTTATGGGAAGAACTTCAAGAAGAAGAGTTTGTCACAACACGGAGAATGGTGAAAAAGGCATTTTATACTGTGCAGAATAATTAATTGCGTTGAAAGATAAAACCGTTTGCATAAAAACATTTGTTAAAATTCATAGATGTATGTCTGCTGACATTGTGTTCATATTGTAAATTTTGATATTTTTTTTTTAAATATTGAAATAAACAAGTAAAAACCACAACATGAAATCCTAGCATGTATAAATATACGTCTGCTTTAATTATTGTGCTTGTGGTGTAAATCTAAAAAATAGTTATTTTGTGGAATAAAGTGTGGTTACTTTGTGATTTTGTGAAAATTTTGAAATAAAATGTATTGAACTAAACTCTTAATTTTTTGGCTGAGATTGAACTTTACTGGTAGGCAGTTGTTTACCACTATCGACAAAGCAGGGGTTTGGGGGTAGCCCCCGATATTAAGGAAAAATAAAGGATAAAAAGGATTATTTGGTTTTTATATTTTTGTGTTGCGCCCTTTGAATAAGGTACGAGTTGACCACCGTACGAGTTGACTACAGTTCAAGTTGTCCAAAATACGTACGAGTTGACAATAAACCCTCATAAATGTGGTATTTAGTGTTACTGAGAAACATTACAGCCTCATAGTCATAAGTTATATGATATTTCTGGCTACCATAACTTAAAATGTCGCTTGTTATGATTTTTGACTGGCGCGACTTTACAGGTCTGTCAATACTATATAAACTGTACGCTGAAGTTTCTTTAGCTAGTTATATGATAGAACATTGGTTTTGAGTTTGAACTTTGATACAAAAATGTATCGGGTTATGACTAATTGCGATATTTACCTGTTTGTGTCGCATTTTCGTTCTGTAAAACAATGGTGACTTATTCAAAACGTTTAACCAGAAACGAACTTCAGCACGTACGAACGTTCTCTTACGTGACGTGATCTCAAAAAGGACCCACGACTCAACAAAAACAATCAAGTCCCAACCATCGGTTAAAGGTTAGTTTACACTAAATCAAAATCCCATACAGTCCCATTATAAAACTGCATATTTGAACAAAAATCGTTTCCCAAACATGAGATTTCGAAAGCCTGGTATCTTTATGAAAGATGGTTAAACCCTGTTCCAATAATTGCGATACAATAATATCTTCAATCACGAAATTTCTTAGAAAAGCATTTGCGTCCAAGCACTCTCGGAAAAACGGATTTCGTCAGTGACAGTTAAAGGGACGAATAGCACAAAAAATGAATACAAAATATTTAGATTCTTATACTTAATGGCTTTTAAACCAGAAGAGAACACGGAACTCTCTAGAAAGAGACAATACTTACGGAGCATGTATAGAATGCTTACGGAGTGATACAAAATGGTTTAGTGGAATGTAACCTACAGTCAAGACACCAATCAAGCTATTATATAAACATGGCAGCGCCGTTGAATATCGTGAGAAGCAAATGCCGATTGCAAATTTTACATCATTTTTGTCAAAATAAGCGATCATTTTATTGTTCTGGAATTTTAGTATGCATAAAACTGTGATAAGTATTTGCATGTGTGTGATAAACTCCGAATATATTTACTCAAGGTCCCCAAGGGCTAGTGTATTTCGGATATAAATTGTTCGGATTAAGTGTGCAGTTAAAAGGTTTCCGGACGTCCCCCCCCCCCCCCTCCCCCCCCCCCACCCAGACGTTTCCTCCCCAGACGTTTTCCCCCCATTTTAGTTATACTGCAGACGTTTCACCCCCAATAAATTAAACACGACATAGTTCTCATGCAGGGGTTTTTTTTACTAAGAAAGTGACGCCGATAATCGGCGTCTTCCCCTACCAGAATTTTTCCCCTAAAACTACCATTTCCCCTCCAAAAATATAATTTTTCACCAAAATATAATATTTTACCCTCAAAGAAATGTTTTTTTCTTTCTTTTGGGAAGTCGACACTTATCCTATTTGTACCATGTACAACGATCTCGCTCTCTCTCTCTCCCGACGAACACTCAAATCTGGGAATCCCAGTGATTCTATATATAGCTCTTAAATTACGTCATGGAAACCGGGCAACTAATCGTATTAATCATGTGACTATTTTACTGGATTCCGGTCTTGCGCGAGAAGGGTGATTCGTCAATTAATTACCGAAAACCAGTCGAGTTTTCATCCGGGTTATGTGAAAGCCAAGATGGGTATAAACGTTAAAACAGAAAAAAAAGTCTCACAATTGGCGTTCATACACGAACAAAATAAAACGTTCGGACTCGGAAAATATTAATTGCGTTGACGCATTTTTTAAGAATGAATCATCAAAAATCGTTGAAACCCAGCAGGATTCGGAGGTACATGTAATCAACATCGATTAATACTGTCGGATTATTGTGAAAGTGAAAGTAGACAATCGGCAGACTTTGACTTTAATATCATACTTGTTCATGTGTTTAAGAACAAAAAGGTCAGAGACATGTCTCTTTTTCTAAAAAAAAACCTGAAGTCTGTAGGCGAGTTATAGACATTGAAATGAACAGTTTTTATTTTTTCCCCAAATATGTCTTTTTCGCGCTCGATTTTCCCCTTTTACCCAGCGTCCAGCGTCTTCCCCTTTTTCTAAAAAAAACCCCTGTCATGAATACCATTACTGGGCTATTAAATCAAGCCAGGGCCCTTGCTTCACTTTGGGGGATTGGGGCTGGGGCCTTTAGAGTGGGGAATTTCGCATCGTTTTCGGCGAAACTGGGAATTTGAGAAGATCTTTTCACCAACCATTCAACCCTTAAAATTGCTATATTTTAATGTAATTTACATAAATATACATTTGATCAAAGATTAATAGCATGATAACTGCTGGCAACATAGGTGTAAAAGTAAAAGAAAAAAAAAATTGGAGGGGGAATTTTTTAGCTGAAATAAGGGAAAAAGTATACTATTAAAGGGGGGAATGGGGCCGAATTTCGAGGGCCCTGCAAGTAAGACCCTCCTGTTGAGATTTGGGTCTTCCTTCAGTTGATTAATTGATTAATTTACATTTATGACAATACTGATTATACAGAAGCTTTTTAAGGCATGTCATTCAGGGGTTGGCCCAGAGGGTGACTCGACTAGAATTTCACGGAAAGTCTGCAATTGTTGCTTTATTTTATGAGCTTTATTTTAAACACCAAATGCCTACTAGAACTATCCTTTAAACACAAATCACCTTATATAACTTTTAATAAAACCTTCAATCGCCTAATATCGCTTAAAACACCAATCACCTAAAACGAAATAACGAGATCTTTAAAATAACAATAATTGTCAATACAGTCAAACCTGAGAACAGCGGCCAGTCAAGGGAAATGACCAAAGTGACCGTTGTTCACAGGTGACAGTTGTTTTCAGATCACAATTTTTAGATGGTTGGTCAGTTGGTAGTATTGCTGCATCGTTGCCCCACCCAGTCGTTTGCAGTGTGAAACAAAGGCTCATTGCCGATAACTAAGCATAATAACATAATTAACTTACATTGATTAATTCAGAATAATGTCTTATAAATTGATTTTATTTCATATTGTTAAACTAAAGCAATCACTTTATCAACGCTTATATAATTGTTTATTCATGCATCTCGTTCATTCGTAAATAAAGCTTTCACGTGCCATTGACGTCGCGACCAAACAAGTCTAAAAAGTAGATTCTTGTCATAACGACAGTTCGTATTACATTAATTTGAATGTATTTTTAAATAAAGATTGTCGCGTGTCATTGACGTCACTTCCGAACAATTATAAAAGCGGATTCGCTGTTATAAACTGACAGTACGTTATATCTGTATTGTTCTAATTTTAAAGAAAAAAGAAGCCAAAATCTTGTTAAAAATATATAGTTTGTTATACAAGTTGCAATTCAGTGTACATTTTTCCTGAATAGACGATCACAAATCCTTTTATCGCCTTCTTATAACAACACTCGCCAGCTAAGTGTTGTTTTTAACACCTTATCAGCTATAAAGATTTATTGACTTCTTCACGCGCTCATGTTTTGTGGATATTAATGCAGCCTATAATTGCTACTTATACACATTGTCATTGTTATGTGCACCTGTTTTGTTTTTGTTCTTAATTTTTGCGACTCGAAATGACTGACGTGTGATCGTTGTTTTCAGTTCAAACATGTATTTTGGAGTGGAATATATTGGCCTTTGGCCGTTATGACTTTCGGAAAACAAACCTTCTCAACACCCTATTATTTGTTTTCTCGCAGCGGGCCGCTTTTATAATATCAAAGGCAATTACCGCTAACAGATGCTTTACAACAAAATAGACGGACAAGTGATGTTCTGTGTCTTTAATTTTCACGACTCGAGACAACTGACGCGTGACCGTTGTTTTCAGTTCAAAAATGAATTTCGGAGTGGAATATAGTGGCTGTTGGCCGTTATGGACAGGTGACCGTTATTCTCATGTGTAATATAGAGTGATTTTCGTCGGGAGAATCCAGACTAACCGTTGTCTGCAGGTGACCGTTAAAATCAGGTGGCCGTTTGGTCAGTTTCGACTGTATTTAAGTTTGGGCTGATGATGATTTTTATTTGTTGAACATTTTTTTTACTTTCTTGATTATTTATCATAAACAAGAGCACTGCATAACGGGTGCCAACGCTCGGCTGCGGATGCAGTTTTGAATAAATGAAAGCTTGTCAATTTTTTTTTTTTTAAAGGTCACAGTGACCTTAACCTTTAATATAGTTACCCAAAAATGGGTGTGGCGTGTAGAACTCATCAAGGTGCATCTACATATGAAGTTTCAAAGTTGTAGGTGGAAGCACTTTGATTTTAGAGCCAATGTTAAGGTTTTATCACGGCGGACGGCAGACGACGAGCTGGCTATGACAATACCTCGGGTTTTCTCCGAAAACATCCAAGCTAAAAAATATGTGTTTACTAATCAATATCCTAGATATCACTTATGGTACATGTACTTCATGTGATTTTTTTTGCAATCTGCTAAATCGATGTCTGTTTCATTAATGTTGTAAAAAAATTATGTTACCAAATTACCAAATTCGTGCGTTTCAATTGGTATATTTTAGCACATGCATTCAAACCATAATTGGCTCCACTGTAAATAGTAATTACTGAAAAAGTTTCATTGGCAAAGTTGTAAAATATTTTAAAATGTACACATCTGTCACCAGAAGTTTAATTGTTTTTGTATTTGTGTTAATAAACTATTACAAACCTGTCTGTTTTTGCAGAACAAAGGTCTTGTGTTGGGTGTGTATGAGCCTGAGACAAAGGATGGAGCGATTGATGTAACCAGTAGTCCATCAGCAGCACACTTCAATTCTCTGAGTGAAGGACAACTTGCCAAAGTTCTCCAGGTGTAAGTTGCAGGTTGTTTTTTTTTCACCAATTCAGGATTGGGGCAGGGGCCATTGAGATTGGTAAAATAGTGTTGTTGTGAATGAAATTGGCAAATGTATGTATTTTATTTTTGCTTTAAAATTGGGAATAAATGTGTTCAATATTATATTTACCAAGGTTCATCACATTTAGCTGCATAGGGGAATTAACTTAATTATGCATTTCATTGATTCTTTTGGGGGGTAAACATATAGGGAATTTTAGGCAATCATTTGAAACGATTATTAACTTTTTGACCATTGGAATAGGACCAACTTATGGCCCCAAATTTTAACCTAAAAAGCACTCTGAGTTGTCAAATGTAACTCTCTAACTTGATATACATGTATAGATTGTGCTCATCTGTCTGAAGGCCTATAAAACATTATACTCCCATTATCATCATTTAATGTTACTTTACTTTTTGCAAAGGCAATTTCAATGAATTCATGATAAAAGACAGATTTATTTTGTTGGTCTCGTATTGTATTTCAGACATGAATATGATTTGAAATAATTCTTTGCTAGTATTCTATGACTTTTCAAACAAATCACACTCATTTTTTAGTTTTAGATCAAATGTATTATCTTTTTTTATGCCCTTGAAGGTGGGCATATAGTGCACTGTCCGTTTGTCTGTCACACTTTTGCTTTTAGGTTTCGAAAAATGCTCGTAACTTCTATGTCGCTTCAGATGTAACCTTCATATTTGGTATGCATGTGTATATGGACCATACCCACAAAAATGTTGACCCCTTTGACCTTGACTTAAGGTCCGCATTTAGGTTATGAAAACTGCGTTTAGGTTTCGAACAAGTGTTTTTCAGGGGCATATGTCTTCCAATGGAGACAGCTCTTGTTTCACTTATAATTATATGTTAAATTCTTTAGAGCGTTTTGTTTTTTAAACCAAACAAACTTCAACACTCTTAAAAGTAATATAAAACAAACAATCTGCCAACAAAGCAGAACACAAACAAGGGTTTCATTATGTTGAAGTCGGCAGTTGATTTTCAAAACAGGGTGGACAATTTAAGTCTATATTTCCAAACACAGCCATTTTTATGCGCCCGTATAAAATACGGGACGTATTATGTGAAACCCCTTGGCGGGCGGGCGGGCGGCGGGCGGAAGGCATCACTTTGTCCGGACTC
Organism: Dreissena polymorpha; assembly: GCF_020536995.1. NCBI lineage: Eukaryota > Metazoa > Mollusca > Bivalvia > Myida > Dreissenidae > Dreissena > Dreissena polymorpha. The sequence goes on from NC_068362.1 coordinate 86,626,826, forward strand.
TAATTCAAATTGTATTCATCCGATCTTCACCAAACTTGGTCAGCAGTTGCATCTAGTTGATATCTAGGCCAAGTTCGAATATGGGTCATGCCGGGTCAAAAACTAGGTCATAGGGTCAATAAGTGCATTTTCAAAGGGGCCACTTTGTCCGGACTCTATTTCAAATTGTATTCATCCGATCTTCACCAAACTTGGTCAGCAGTTGCATCTAGTTGATATATAGGCCAAGTTCGAATATGGGTCATGCCGGGTCAAAAACTAGGTCATAGGGTCAATTAGTGCATTTTCAACGGCCCCACTTTGTCCGGACTCTAATTCAAATTGTATTCATCCGATCTTCACCAAACTTGGTCAGTAGTTGCATCTAGTTGATATCTAGGTCAAGTCCGAATATGGGTCATGCTGGGTCAAAAACTAGGTCAAAGGGTCAATTAGTGCATTTTACTTTGTCCGGACTCTAATTCAAATTGTATAAATCTTATCTTCACCAAACTTGGTCAGTAGTTGCATCTAGTTGATATCTAGGCCAAGTTCGAATATGGGTCATGCCAGGTAAAAAACTAGGTCATAGGGTCAATTAGTCCATTTTCAACAGCGCCACTTTGTCCGGACTCTTATTCAAATTGTATTCATCCGATCTTTACCAAACTTGGTCAGTAGTTGCATCTAGTTGATATCTAGGTCAAGTTCGAATATGGGTCATGTCGGGTCAAGAACTAGGTCATGGGGTCAATTAGTGCATTTTCAACGGCGCCACTTTGTCCGGACTCTAATTCAAATTGTATTCATCCGAAACTTTTAAACAACTTTTTATCCTGCGTCAAAGTGGTATGGGGGTATATTGCTTATTTCCAAAACAAATACATCAATCATCAGTGTATCATCTCCAATGGCACACGAATCGGGCGTATATTGCTCCGTCATGCGGCGCTCTTGTTAGCTCATCTATTTATTTATTTTTTTAATTATGAGCTATTGTCCTCACCTCGGTCTGGTTAAGTTTTGCGTTTAGGTCCACGTTTCTCATATAGTGTCAATGCTATTGTATTCAAACTTGGTACACTTACTTACGATCATAGATAGTGCTTTCATACTTGGAACACTCGCAAACTATCAAAAGGGGACAGTAAAGGACAAGTTGCATAACTCTGGTTGTCATTTTTACGTAATTATGGCCCTTTTTTGACTTGGTTATTTTGAATATATGGTTAAATTTTGTGTTTAGATGCACTTTACTATAATGGAGGCTATTGCTTTCAAACTTCAAATACTTTCATGCTATCATGAGGGTACTGTACCTGGCAAGTTGAATTTTACCTTGACCTTTGAATGACCTTGACTCTCAATGTCAAATTATTAAATTTTGCTAAAATTGCCATAACTTCTTTATTTATGTTTAGATTTGATTGATACTTTTACAAAACAACTCTTACCTGACATACCACAATAGCCTCAACCCAAACCATCCCCCAAGCCCCCTCCCTCCCGAATCCCGCCCCCATTATATTTTTTTAAAGATCATCTAATAAATGACCACCACACTCTTACATTATACTCCCACCCCCCCCCCCCAAACAAAAATTATTTTTTTAAACATGGTTAAAAAACACAAAAATTTATGTTTATTATTTTATTTTTGACCGTCCAACCATCCCACCCAAGAATTCCCCCCCCCCCCCCCAAAAAAAAAATAATTTTTTTTGCATTTTTGTAAGATAATGTAATAAATGACCACACACCCACACTATGCACCCCTCTCCACTCCACCCCTCCCTTCTTTGTGATTGAAATTGAGATAGGTCCCTCTACTTTTAAAAAGAAAAATAGATGAGCGGTCTGCACCCGCAAGGCGGTGCTCTTGTTTTTAAATATTTTGGTCACAATACTATAGCAAAACATCCTGGTCCTAATATAAAACTAGGCCTTTTCCAGCCGTACATAGGTACATAAAATGGACTCATTCCCAATGGGAAGTGATTTAAAAAAATCTCAATTCATTACAAAAATTCATTATTTGAAAAAGAAATCAAATAAGTGTCCAATTATTGTTTTATCTCTATTTTATTCAATGACATGTAACAAAATCTATAACTAAAATGAATATGTGTTTGTTCTATTAATTTGAATAATAATACAAAATTATATTTTTTAAAAAAATTACAAGTCAGTGAACTTTTAGAAAAAATCCCAATCCCCAAATTGCATGTTTTAAAAAATGACCAGGAAAAGGCCAGAAAATCTTGCAACATACATTGCAGTGCTGGAAGGGATTTGAAGGCTGGTTCCAGTCGAACACTGTTCAGTGTGATACCTGGCTACGATACGACCGCTATCTGCTGTCTTGGAAAGAAAGGGGCCAAGTTCAATGAGGCGGAACAGATTGAAGAGGGATGGGACAACATCAGGGCTGCAGTGGCTGGTATTTACTTTACAAATATGGGAAATAAAAAATATGCAAATATGATAATATATAATATCATATTAATTTCAATGCGGACCCATTTATCCGACATTATCCACAAATAAACGTTTTAAACATAATGTAATTGTTAAATTGCTTTGGTCTATATAAACCCAGTAAAATTCACACTGAAACAATACATTTATGACAATTATCGATATCGAAATCTGTATCAAATCGTTCAAGTTGTTTTGTTAATTACTGAATGGCATACGTTTTAAAAGGGGAATAATCCATATGAAAGAAATTGTTAATTGTAGGTCAAAGGCAGCCAATTCATTAAGAATTAACGTCGTTTAAACATGAGCCAGTTTACATTATTGTTAATGTAATACTTTTCGCGCAAATTTTTGACAAACGAGAGTAAATTAATCAAATTTTCATCGCAAATTGCTTGACGTCATTTCAAATGAGTTTTTCTCATTATGACTTTTGCCGAATTAGTACCAAAAGTCTCAGAACATGCCACATATATGCCATTGAAAAAGTGCCTGTTATGCACCTGGGAGGGGACAGGTGGTGTCTACCAAACTGGAGGCATCAATGAAAGCAGTTGTGTCCAGAAAAATTGTATTGGATAATGGTCATAATGTTTGTGGTAGTAATATCTCGATCAAGTATAGTAACCAATCAGATTGCATGAAGCACTAAAGAAAAACTGTTGTTTGAAAGGAGGTATTGAGCTGATATTGTGAGTGTGTAGCTTATCTTAAGATTGCACAATTATTTTAATTGAATAAGATTAATATGATGCATGTTGTATACTGTGTTTTATAGCATTGCCATGTTTCTTGTTGTCATTATTGTGCCCTACCGGTGAAACCGGTGGGGACTTATGGTTTGCACTCTGTGTGTCCGTGAGTTTGTCACACTTTTCTGGATCCTGTGATAACTTTTAAAGTTCTTCATATTTTTTCATGAAACTTTAAACATGGAAAGATTGCAATATGAAGTTTATGCACCACATTTCGTTTTGTTCCTACGTCAAGAATATTGGTTGCTATGGCAACAAATAGACAAGAAATATTGCTGAAAAAGGACGATCCTGCGATAACTTTTATAGTTCTTCATATTTTTTCATGAAACTTGAAACATGGATAATTGGCAATATGGAGATTTTGCACGTCATTTAATTTTGTTTTCTATGTCAAGAATTCTGGTTGCTATGGCAACAAATAGACTAGAAATACTGCTGAAAATGGTGGAGTTTCACTGGTAGTGGACCATAATTATTGCTTGACAATAGTCTTATAGGTTCTGAGCTCATTTACTTCATATAAAAAAAAACATACTATAATACATACCAACTACAATATAAACAATCGTATCGATAACAGTATACATATTTTATGTGGATAATCCAATTTGCAATGGGCGATATATGTTTAAGAAATTCGTGTACGATGCCATTTTCAGATGTTAAGCCTTAATTTTTTTTAAATTTCAATTGAATGCAATACGAATTTTTATTGCTAAAAAAAAAGTAATTGACCTGTTAACAATTGACAATGAAAGCAGTTGTGTCCAAAAAATTGTATTGGATGATCTGATCAAGTATAGTAACAAATACAGATTGCATAACCTATTGAGCTGATATTGTGAGTGGCTTATCAATTATTCAATTGATTGTAGACTTAATTTTGTCATTTGGACTTATGGTTTGCACTCTGTGTGTCCGTGAGTACAAAGTTTTTCAAGAAACTTTATGTTTTTCTTTGCCATCATTTCTTCTACAACTAAATACATTCGTAACATATATATTTTATGGGGACCTTTGAATGGGCATATTTGGTGACGATGATTTGATTTGCCTTAATCTTTTTAAATTAATCAATAAATTGCTAAAATAATTGACCTGTTGAAGTGTACCCTGTTGAAATAAAGTAACCTCCGGATCTCACATTGTAGACTTAATTTGTCATTTGTAACAACCCATAGGTAAAAGTCAAGATGTCGTATGACAATAAAGATTCAAAACATACATTGGCATTAAAGTTAAGATGTTTGGCAGAACTGGAATGTGTTTGGATTGCCCTTCACATGCACTCAATTATATGAGCCTGGTTTTGGGGAAAATGGGGTTAAAATATGTGCGTAAAATGGTGTTAATATATGTGCGTAAAATGGGGTTAATATATGTGCGTAAAATGGGGTTAATATATGTGCGTAAAATGGTCTTTCCAGATAAGCCTGTTCAGTTTGCAAACTTTAATCAGGGACAACATTTTCCAACTAAACTTTATTTCTGTTTAGGAGACATTTCCCTTAAGAGAAAAATTCCATAAAAGCAGAAAGTGTCGTTCCTGATAAGCCTGTGAGGACTCGATCTGGATCAACACATGCATTAAGCCCTGTTTTCCCAGAATAAGGCTTATATAATGTTGTGATTGCTTTTTAAAAGGTGGAGTGCGAGCCTTACGTTCCGTTGGGGAGGTCGAGCTGGAGGTTGATCCGTGTCTTATGGCTGAAGGTAACTTGTTTTTTTTATGCGTCGGTAAATATTACTTAAAATGGTTGCATGGTTAAATTTGTCAGAACAATCATAATTACTATTTGGTTTAAAAAGAGTTTTTAACAAGTAAGTCCATTCAACTGATTAATTAATGGTTTCAAAATATTATTAACATGGTATTTAATGTTCATGATAAGACAGTGATAAGATTTGTTATGGCCATTTCAGCAAATCTTTGAGCTGATTTAAATTTGTAAGGCCTTAACCTTATATATGTACTGAGGTAAATTTTAGTCTTCATGTACTTCTTTTCTTACAACTAAGTGGTACATCTTACCATCACATTAAACTCAACATGGGTAACAAAATGCGGCATATGACACAGAGTATGTGAATATTTTTCTGTTAATCTGGAATGGGGTAGACTTGCAATGATAAATATTCTTAAAAATCACTGTCTTCATTTAAAGTTGTCACCACTATCAAGAAAAAAGCACCCCGTCTGTGTGTTGTATTTTTTTTTAATGATGGGATTGAGGGGGGGGGGGCTCTAATAATTTCCCTGAATTCAATAACAACCTGTCAGGCATTTTACTGAAATCGCTATTACAATGGATTTAAATAATTTCCCTGTATTCACTATTAGGTTTAAATCACTGTCTCTATGTGATTGTTTCAATGCCTGCGTAGTGGTTTCGTGAATGAATTACATCCAGGCACTTAAGTGGAAAAAAATAATTGACAGTTATGTGGTCAAAAATTCCAGACATAACTATATAATGATCTTGAATACATGTGTAATACATGTAGTGTCAACACTCAGTGACACTACACACCCTGTTTGGTTTAAACATATTTAAAGCCTAAAGCTGATTGAAATGCACTTGAGTCCATTTTTGGGGTAAAACCAGTACTTATCGTCCTTGCTGAGGATGTAAAGAACGCTCCAAATGTTTTGATTGAACCCTTGACCTCCAGGTGGCTATGCAGACACCATATCCAGTACACCATCACGACTTCTGTCTTCATCATCTTGATTACATTTGTTACAGTACATGTATCAACAGTCTGAGATGCTATGTACACACATTTTGTGTCTGTGTGCTACAGCAAGGATAGAAACTAGCTTTTTACAATTGGTACGGGCAACCATCTTTAGTATTTTGCTTGCCCAGCTAAAGAGTAACGAGCCTTTAATCATGTACACTTTTGTGATGATTATCTTACTCTTTCCTTACATACAACAATAGATAATGCAACAGCAAAATGTTCAAAATCTACTCTCAATGCTTAAAAGCAACCACAAATATGTATCCCTTGACAGCTGCTGCAGAGGGTGGGTATCTGGCCCTGTTTGAGTATGTCTGTGTGTTACAGCTGCTGCAGATGGTGGGTACCTGGCCCTGTTTGAGTATGTCTGTGTGTTACAGCTGCTGCAGATGATGGGTACCTGGCCCTGTTTGAGTATGTCTGTGTGTTACAGCTGCTGCAGATGGTGGGTACCTGGCCCTGTTTGAGTATGTCTGTGTGTTACAGCTGCTGCAGATGGTGGGTACCTGGCCCTGTTTGAGTATGTCTGTGTGTTACAGCTGCTGCAGAGGGTGGGTACCTGGGCCTGTTTGAATATGTCTGTGTGTTACAGCTGCTGCAGAAGGTGGGTACCAGGCACTGTTTGAATATGTCTGTGTGTTACAGCTGCTGCAGAAGGTGGGTACCAGACCCTGTTTGAAAATCTCTGTGTGTTACAGCTGCTGCAGAGGGTGGGTACCTGGCCCTGTTTGAGTATGACGAGCTTAAGGATCCTGAAAAGAGGAAGAAACCTGTTAACCTGACCTGCCTCACGTCTCACGTGGGATCGTCGGAAGTTGGATCAGTGTATGTGTGGTGTAGTATCATAGCAATCATCAGGGGCTATAGTTTTTAACACATTTGGTTAAAGAAATCTATATTTGGCTAAATTATTTCTCCGTAAAATAGCCAGAATGACAAGATTTTTGCAAGAGTGAGGTACATTTGGCTATAGAAAACTTTGGGCCATGGGAAGCCCTGAGATGTAATGCATAATATTATTTTACTTCAACAAGTTTTCTTTCATGCTGATGCTACTAAAGTTTCAACTTTGAATTATTGAAGGAAAGGAAAGCTATTTTGTCCCTGTATTGTCCGAAATGTCAACTTGCAAGCTATGTTTAAATTTAAGGTATTCATATAAAGGGCAATGTGGGGAAAAATGCAAGTATTTTTTATTTTCACCAGAGGTTTGATGTTCAGGTGACTGAATAAAAATATATAATATTTAATATTGTAATTTCAAAAAAAGAAAATAAGATATTCTCAGTAAATTTGGTATAAACATTAATATATATATGTGCTTTTTCACAGGCCAGTCTGGAGCTAACATGTCTGCTTTAAAGTCACATAAAGTTTGGGCTCATTAGTGGACAAGGTAGCTCCTGGCAAACATATTAGCTGGTCTGGAGCTACTCTGGCCTCATATTTCAGACCCATTTCTGCACAAACCAGCTGATCGTCTATAGACATATTTTAACATGAAAATTGCAGGCCTTAATATACCAGTGTCTTAAATGGCATACACATTTATACCCCTTAACTAATAAGTAATCTTAGCAGAACAAATAGAAAATCAAAGAACTTCATTTAGTGAAATAAGTTCAAATCAGGAAGAACCAATATACTTGTATACAGCTATTCTAAAAAAACACATTAGCATTAAATGGCATGCCATTGTGTGGCTTATAAAATCAACAACATTTTCCAGTGATAGGATCAAGGCGTTGTGGGCGAGGGGCAAGGCGAAGGCGGAGGGTCAGAACTTTGCGAGGCATCTGATGGAGATGCCGTCCAACAAGCTCACCCCTCGACTGTTTGCGGAAAAAGTCCAGGAGAAGTTCTCAGGAAGGCAGAATGTCAAGGTTGTTGTCAGGTGAGGATGGAGCTATTCAATATTACAGTTTAATACGTTTTTGTTGCAAAGATGTCTCACTAAATTGTACTTTTGAAAATCTACTATTTAAGTTTGAGAAGAGGGAAAAAATGTAAAGCGCCTCTGAAGGCACTAACGGTATGAAAACGGCGCTACATAAATGTGGTAAAAAAAAAAGATGAAATGATAAGCTGTGGAGAATGCGTTAAAATGTAATGATGTTCAATTATTCTAATTGCTTTAATACATGTCTGTAACAAATGATTTCTGACAAATGCAGTCATGGTAATCAATAGCTTAGGGTAATTCAAGGGCGAGAAGATACATTTATATGTTAAACCATAAGCAGTCCGCACTGTCTAATCAGTGAGAACACTTTGAACCTAAAATGAATTTTCAGTTAGAATAAACCTCTTTTGAACCAAAATGTCCATTAAAGTGAAAAGTGCTGTCACTAATAAGCCTGTGAAGAGTGCACAGGCTTATATGGAATATTTCCCCAAATGCTGATGAAATCCTCACATTTCCAACAAATAAATTAATATTTACATGTACCTCAGTGGCAAGAAATAGATTGAGGGTAAAACACATTCATATAATTAGTGGGTGAAATGCATGCACATAGATTGAGGGTGGAATACATTCATGTAAATTGAGGGTGAAATACATTAATATTAAAAGAGGGTGAAATACATTCATGTTAACTAGGGTGTAATACATTTATATTTATTTAGGGTGAAATACATTCGTGTAAATTAAAGGTGAAAAACAGTCATATTAATCTAGGATGAAGTTCATTTATATAAATTGAGGGTGAAACACATTGATATAAATTAAGGGTGACATACATTCATATTAATTAAAATGATATTATGGGCATCTAACAGTTTATAGGTGTCTATCGCAACCATTATATATCGCAATCATTGTTTATGTTTGGTGTTTTCACTTCATATACACTTTATATACATGTATTTGTTAATGCAGTATTAACATACTAAAACAATATCCCGGAAAGAGAAAAATATGCATTTGAAGATCAACTGTACTTTCGTTTGACAACTGATCATGCATGTATGATGTGATACTAAATTTAGTTTTAGTGCAGATTCGTTCATACGACACAAAGACACAATTTTGTTTTACGGATCATTTCGGCTTACAGGACTCACCAGTCACGTAAAATATCGAATATAAAATATATTTTTATAAAAAACTGGTAGCAAGATGTGTTGCAGATAGTTGGTCAGTAACCACGTTTTAACTAACTCTTTTGACCTGTTAATTCCTTCAGCTCAATTCAACAGTGAAAAATGCTCATAATATCACTTTAAGGGTGAAAAAAAAACAATTATATAAATTGATAGCGAACTTTATTCATATAAATTGAGGATGCAATACATTCATGTAAATTGAGGCTCAAATACATTGATATAAATGTTTACATTAGGGACAAGAAGTGGATTGAAGGTGAGAAGATGAACTCGTTCCTTGCCGTGGCCCAGGGGTCAAACGAGCCTCCATACTTCCTGGAGGTCGTCTACAAACATCCCCACTGCAAGATGGACAAACCTCTTGCTCTTGTCGGCAAGGGGATCACCTTCGACAGGTATGGTGTAATTTATTTTTCAAGTACTACAATTTTTAAAGGAGATGTTCTGATTGTCCCACATTCAGAAATCCATTATACGCCCCTCATTGTATGTGTGGAGAGGGGTACAAAGGGTAAAACTATGATTCAGCCCTCAAATTACACTCCACACAAGTATAAGACAAACATGTATGCATTATTAGAATAATGAAAGTATTAAAATAATCAGAACTATGCCATGTAAATCCTAACCCAGTCTTTTAAAAAATCTTCTAAACAAAATTAATCTCAATTAATGGCAACAAAAGATGAGATTTTTTAGCAGTATGCTACAAAAACAAACAGCATAAGAAACATTTTATGAACATGAAAAGAATTACTGACATAAACAAATAAAAGAGGTTGGATAGTAGACATTATACAGTGAACATCGCTATAAAGATATCCTGTGGGACTTATGAAAAGTAGTCTTAATAGTGAGGTGGTCTTAATGCTGAGTTCTAATGAATTTTGATGGACAGATAATACAATTTGTAAATATCTCCCCCAGCGTTGGTATCTCATAAAATAGTATCTCCCCCAGCAGTGGTATCTCATAAAAAATAACTCCCCCAGCAGTGGTATCTCATTAGAAAGTATCTTCCCTAGCGGTTGTATCTCATAAGAAAGTATCTCCCCCAGCAGTGGTATGTCATAAAAAAGTAGCTGGCCCAGCAGTGGTATCTCATAAGAAAGTAGCTGCCCCAGCAGTGGTATCTCATAAGAAAGTAGCTGCCCCAGCGTTGGTATCTCATAAGAAAGTAGCTGCCCCAGCAGTGGTATCTCATAAGAAAGTAGCTGCCCCAGCGGTGGTATCTCATAAGAAAGTAGCTGCCTTAGCGGTGGTTTCTCATATGAAAGTAGCTGCTCCAGCGGTGGTATCTCATAAGAAAGAAGCTGCCCCAGCGGTGGTTTCTCATAAAAAAGTATCTCCACCAGTGGTGGTATCTCATAAGAAAATATCTCCACCAGTTGTGGTATCTCATAAAAAGTATCTCCCCCAGTCAGTGGTGGTATCTCATAAAATAGTATCTCCCCTAGAGGTGGTTAAATGGTAAAATTTGTGTTGTTATGGTTTCGCTTACAAATGCTTCAAAATTTAGAATAAAATTGTTTTCATTTGAAACGTTTCACAATATAAATACTTTTTTCCATTGGGAATGGCACCCAATAGTGGCCTCAAATTTGAACAAACAAAAGACTGGGTATTTAAAAGAAAATATCTCTAACAGTGATGGTATCTAAAACAGTGGTGGTTTCAGTGTTTTTAGCTAACTTGAGCCTTTTGTCCGTCCTGCGTTGTGTGTTGTGCTAGGTCAACATAGTTAAACCTTGTCAACACTCGAGAGGCCACATTTACTTTCTGATCTTCATGAAACTTGGACGGAATACTTGTCTCAATGATATATCGAAGGAGTTATAAAATTGTTCTGGTTTGTTGGGGGCGGGGCATTTTTATGCCCCAGAAGGTGGGCATATAGTGATCCCGTTTCCGTGCGTCTGTCTGTCCGTCTGCCTGTCTGTCCGTGACACTTAGAGTTTAGGTTTCGAAAAATGCTCATAACTTCTTAATCTATGTCCCTTCAGATGTAACCTTCATATTTGGTATGCATGTGTATATGGGCAACGCCTTTCCATACGCACACAAATTTTGACCCCTTTCTCCTTGACCTTGAACTAAGGGTCTGCGTTTAGGTTTTGAAATCTGCATTTAGGTTTTGTAAAAGTGTTTTTCGTGGGCATATGTCATCCTATGGTGACAGCTCTTGTTCCTAATATGGCTATTGTTAAACCTTGTAAACACTTTAGAAATCACATTTATTGTGGGATCTTCATGAAACTTGTTCAGAAAATTTATATATAGTTCTAATTATATCTGGAATGAGTTTGAAAATTGTTCTGTTCTGTTGAAAAGCATGACCCCCGGGGCATTTTTCTCCTATATGGTGATAGTAAAACCTTGTAAACACTTTAAAAAACATATTTTTAATTCAATCTGCATGACCTTGGTTAAAAGACATATTTATAATTCAATCTTCATGACACTTGGTCAGAACATTTGTTCTAATGATATCATGGGCTGCACAGAACATGTCAGTAACAAGTTCCTTTGTATCTCAGGTGAGCAGCTTTGGGCCTCTTGTTTTTCACCATTTTTAGGATGGGGTCAGGACCCTTTAAATTGGGGAAAATCACGACGTTATGACTTAAATTAGAAAATTGGTGTTGATGTTTTTTTATAACAAATACTTTAAAATTGGGCATTAATTTTTTCAATATAATATTTATATTAAGTAGGGTTCTAACAAAAGAGCTAGATTGGGAAATCTTCAATTGGGAATTTTAGGCAGTCATTTGGCAAATTACATACCTTTTGACATTATGAATGGATTCAATTAATGGCCCTGACCTTGACACACACAAAAAACACACTGGGTATCTCATAAAAAACCTCCCACAGAGGTGGTATCTAAAAAAAAATTATCTTTCCCAGTGGTGGTATCTCTATCAAGCCATCGGCCAATATGGACCTAATGAGGGCCGACATGGGCGGGGGAGCCTGTATCCTGGGATCCATCCTTGCAGCGGACAACATGGAACTAAACACGTACCTGCACGGTGAGTACATGGAGATAAATGGGGAACAGTTTAAGTATAAGAAAATAAACAGTTATATGTTCCATAATTCCGCTGTTTAACAAACTTTATAATAGAATTTTTTCTTTTGCCTTGGCAAAACATATACCTGCAATATTTATGGGGAGAGTTTTAGTTGAAAAAAATTACAGAGTATGTGTACCATAATTAAACTTCATACTACTGATCAATCCCAGGGATTTATAATGGTGACAGCATAAAATATAAATTGCACTCTTTGAAAACCAGGTTTAATTTGTGCTCTTAAAGCGTTGTAACACATCAGGCATGGCAATATGCATGTAGTATGAATGTTTATTTATATCAAACTTTCTTTTAAACAAAAAATTCCATAAAAGTGTAAAGTAACATCGCTTATTGGCTTGTTTGGATTGCACAAGCTTATCTGATACAACACGTTACGCAAATCTATAAAGCCCAGTTTTCCCAAAGAGCAGCGTATATATTTCAATTTCAGTCCATAACCTCCTTCTGTATCTCATTTAGCTTTCATTCCAATGACCGATAACATGCCAAGCGGCCATGCAATCAAGCCTGGTGACGTGGTCACTGCGCGCAGCGGCAAGACCATTCAGATCGACAACACGGACGCGGAGGGGCGGCTGATCCTCGCTGATGCGCTCAACTACGCAGAGACTGTGAACCCCCTGCTAATCCTTGACATGGCCACCCTGACTGGTTTGTGATTGTTATCTTTAGGTTTGCTAGTCTATATTGGTAAATGCTGAGTGATATTCTATTGCCTTAAATATGCTCAGGCCTTTTTAGCTCACCTGATTGCTCAGGTGAGCTTTTGTGACTGTTTTTTGTCCGTCGTCCTTTCGTTAGCATTTGTTCGTAAACACTCTAGAGGCCACATTTATTGTCCGATCTTCATTAAACTTGGTCAGAAGCTTCATCCCAATGAAATCTCGGTCGAGTTCGAAACTGGGTCGTGCCGGGTCAAAAACTAGGTCACTAGGTCAAAAAAAAAGAAAAAACTTGTAAACACTGTAGAAGTCACATTTCATGCCCAATCTTCATGTAACTTTGTCAAAATGTTTGTCTTAATGATATGTTGGTTGAGTTCAAAAGTGGTTCCGGTCCGTTGAAAAACATAACCGCCAGTGGGCGGGCAGTTTTCCATATTTGGCTATAGGGAAACCTTGTATACACTCTGGAAGTCACAATTTCTGCCCAATCATCATGAAAGTTGGTCAAAACAATGGTTTTATTGATTTCTCGGACGAGTTCGAAAATGGTCCAGATCGGTGAAAAAACATGGCCGCCAGTGGAATGGGCATTTTTCTCAATATGTTTATAGTGAAAACATGTGAACACTCTAGAAGACACATTTTTGGCTCAATTTTCATGAAATTTTGTCAGAACTTTTGTTTCCTAGATACGTGAGTTAAGTTTTAAAATGGTTCTGGTCCGTTGAAAAACATGGTTGCCAGGGGGAGTTTTCCCTATATTTAGATAGTAAAAAAGCTTGTGAACACTCTAGAAGTCACATTTTTTGCACAATCATCATGAAACTTGGTGAAAAGATTGGTTTAATATATATCTCAGATGAGTTTGCAAATGGTCCCGATGGGTCAATAAACATGGCTGCCAGGGGGGTGGGGCAGTTCTCCTTATGTGACTATATAGAGAGAAACCTTGTGATCGAACACTATAGAAGTCACATATTTTGCCTAATCATCGTGAAACTTAGTCAATACATTGATTTTATTGATTTCTTGGACAAGTTGTGATTGCTCAGGTGAGGTTTTAGGATTGGTCTTTGTACGCTGTCCGTCCGTCCACATTTGGTTTGTAAACACTCTAGCATTCACATTTCTCAAGCATTCTTTATCAAAGTTGCTGAAAGATCTCAGTCAAGTTTGATTATGAGCAAAATCACATAATTAATGCCATAATTATTGCCCTTAGATCGTCCAAATTTTCATTATATTATACAAAATCCTTGTAAGCAAAGTTTGATGTTTGGTAAGGGGGGTCAACTCAAAATATAGGTCACCATTTCAAATCTTACAAAAACAAAAACACTCCTTACGCCAGAGTTTTGGTTCAATAATCATGAAACTTGACCAGGATGTTTGTCTGGTCAATATCTAGGTCAAATTTGACATTAGGTAAAGATTGAATGAACCAACTTCTCTCAGGTGAGCGAACTAGGGCCATCTTGGCCCTCTTGTTTCTTGTATCTGTGGGTCTGTGAAATGGGCCTATTCCCAAAGCAAAATCACAATGTGAAAAAAATCCCAATTTAAAAAAATCATATAAGTGTTAAATGATTTTGTTATCTAAATTTTATTTCAATAGCATCCAACAAAAAATATCACTATAATGTATCGGTATATGATGCTTTTATTATACTTTGAATAATTAAAAGAGTTATATTAAATTTTCACATGGCCACCATGACTAGTTTGTGATTGTATTTTATTTATTTGTGTGGTCTTCAAGAGCAATCAAAAAGATGATTCAGATGCATGTACATACATGCATACTGGCATTATGCCGGTATATGTTTTAAATATCTTTCTTTGTTAATGCTCTAGTTTTGTGACATCTATTTGATGATATTCTTTTAAAAGGAATAGCATGGTAACGAAATGGAATGTAAACCATCAAAAATAGACAGAGAGATGAAAAGAATGATCAGTTTTTAATATCAGATATTTCATTAATGATAGAATTTCTGATTCTCCTAGGAAAATATACAGTATCCCACTAACCAGTAGTTTCTAAGTGTGTTTGACAATATTAGGCCAAATAGAGTTGGGCCTTGCTCAGGGAAAACTGGGTTTAACCCTTTCAGCGCTGGAACCGAATTCTAAAGGCCTTTGCAAACAGTTTGGATCCAGATGAGACGCCACAGAATGTGGCGTCTGATCAGGATCCAAACTGTTTGCTATTCTGATAGTATTCTTTGAAAAAAATCGAAGAAAATGCTAATTTAAGAAATCCAGCAGACAACATTTTAGCAGACGACAAATTTCCCAGCATGCAAAGGGTTAATGCATATGTGTTAAATGTGTCATCCCAGGTTAACCTTTGCAGTCTGCAAAGGCTAATCAGGGACGCCACTTTTGGCCAACCTAGGCCCATATTCACCAAACAATTCTTAGACTTAAGTCTAAGAATAAAGAAAATTCTTTAAATTAGAATATTCAAGAATTTGTTTAATTTTGAGTCAACCACTGCAGTAAACATCTCTATCTATATTATTCTTCATATAGAACATTTTGTTAATGACATAATCACCAGTGGAGGCCTGTATATATTCAAAAACTGAACACATATTTCTTGGTTCTAAGTCTATTCTTTATTCTTAAGTCTAAGAATCGGTTGGTGAATACGGGCCCTGGACTTTCTCCACAAAGAGAATTTCTTTTAACAAAAAAATACAAGAAAAACGTAAAAGTTTTGCCCCTGATTAGCCTGTGCAGTGCAATATACCGGTAGTTTGTCTTTCTGATCCTAAACAGCACTTTTTGTAAAAAGAGATTTGATTTTAGAAAAAATGCAACACAAGTAGAAATGTGTATTCCCATATTAGACTATGTCGACTGCACAGGCTAATCTGTGAAGGCACTTTACCCACATGCATTGAACCCTGTTTTTCCCAAATTGAGGCTCATCTATAATAGGTTTCTATTCAATGCCAGTGTTTCAATTACAGGAGCTATAGATGTAGCCCTGGGTGCAGCAGTGACTGGAGTGTATGCCACCAATACTGACACATTCAACATCCTTCAGAAGGTATGTATGCAGGGTACCGACACAATCAACATCCTGCAAAAGGTATGTATGCAGGGTACCAACACATTTAACATCCTGCAAAAGGTATGTATGCAGGGTACCAACACTTTAAACATCCTGCAGAAGGTATGTATGCAGGGTACTGACACATTCAACATCCTGCAAAAGGTATGTATGCAGGGTACCAACACATTTAACATCCTGCAGAAGGTATGTATGCAGGGTACCAACACATTTAACATCCTGCAGAAGGTTCTTATGCAGCAGTACTGACACATTTAACATTCTGCATAAGGTATGTATGCAGGGTACCGACACATTTAACATCGTGCAGTAGGTATGTATGCAGGGCTTTCAGTATGTATGAAGCTTAGTCATTATCATTTCAGACAAGTAATTTTCATAGAAACGTAACCGTTTCAGGTTGAGGGGAATGCAGGTTTTTTACAATCAACAATTGCTACACCTGCGGAACACAACAACCATGAATTGTTCCATTTATTATATATCAGCTTCAGTGGTGTACCTAAAAATGCTAATCGCCCTGTAGGAATAGTGATATCATATTCCGAATTTCCCTTGAGTAGTCTGTACCTCCCCTCACAAAAACATGTGATTGTTAGTAAATCAACATTACACGTTAAGTTAACTTGTTTGCTTACTAGTTCATCATTTCCTACTGTTCCAAGTAAATTTAGTTTGATTATTAGTATTATTACGTAATATCATACAGCACAAGAAACAAAATGCCTAAACAAGAAAGTGCAGACAATATTTTTGACAAAATGATTTGCATTGTTATTTTATGTTGGACATGAAGTACCTGTTTGCATACATGTATTGGGTATCAGTACAATTTTTTCTTTATGCCCCCGGATCGAATGATCGGGGGCATATTGTTTTTAGCCTGTCTGTCTGTCTGTCATTCTGTCCCAAAACTTTAACCTTACAGTAAAGTTTTTTAATATTGAAGATAGCAACTTGATATTTGGCATGCATTTGTATCTCATGAAGCTGCACATCTCGAGTGGTGAAAGGTCAAGGTCATCATTCAAGGTCAAAAGTAAAAAAACACAATCCAAGGGAAGTTATAAGCTTTAAAAGGGAGATAATTTATAAACCTGTCAAATGATATATTGAAATTTTATTTCAAAGCGGCGCAATAGGGGGCATTGTGTTTCTGACAAACACATCTTTTGTTATCTAAAGCAATCGTCTGCCATTCTTGTTTGTTGGGGATGGGGGTTTTTTCTTCGGGGGGGGGGGGGATGTATATGGCAATAGACTTATTTTATATGGCAATAGACTTATTTTAACATGAGGTGCTTCGGGCCGGTGGACCATATTTTGTTATGTATACCTTCTCGAACTGAAGAAAAAAAGCTAGTATTTATGTGACCTCATTTAATTATCTCCCGCCATAGGCAGAGGGATATTGTTTTGGCGTTGTCCGTCCTTCCGGAGCTATATCTTGGAAGTGCTTTGACGGATTTCATTGAAACTTGGTATGAGTATATATATGGATAAGAGAATGATGCACGCGCCAAATGGTATTGCATACCATGTGTTAATAACAGAGTTATGGACCTTCGTATCTTGAAAAAATGCTTTTTTTTTGTGTCCGGAGCCATATCTTGAAAGTGCTTTGGCGGATTTCATTGAAACTTGGTATGGGTATATATATCAATAAGAGGATGATGCAAGCCAAATGGCATTGTACACCATCTGTTAATAACGGAGTTATGGCCCTTTCTATCTTGAAAAAATGCTTATTTGAGTGTCAAATCAAATATAACACTTTTGTGTCCAGAAGCATATTGGCGGGGGATATCAATTCAATTTGCTTGTTTTTATGCTCCCCCAAAATTTATTTTTGGAGGAGCATATAGTCACCGCTTTGTCGGTCCGTGTGTCTGTCCGTCCGTGCACAATTTTTGTCCAGGCTATTTCTCAGCAATTAATGACCGGAATTCAATTAAACTTTATGGGAAGCTTCACTACCAAGAGGAGATGTGGATATTATCAGCCGGTTCTGGTCGGATGATTGTTATACTGAGTTATGGCCCTTTGAAATTTTCTATAAACTGTACATATAGTGCAATTCTTGTCCCCCCAACTACTGACTGGAATTCAATGAAGCTTTATGGGAAGCTTAACTACCTTGAGGAGATGCGCATGTTATTTGTGGGTTCTGGTTAGATGATTTATTTAGAGAGTTATGGCCCTTTGAAATTTTTAAGTTGCTAAACCATCCATCATATTATTTTGTCCAAAGTTATGCCCCTCAAGACGTTTCCTTTTATTTGAATATAAATTGCAATATTGTGACAAAAAAACAACTTTGGGGAGCATCACCCATCTCCGACGGTTTCTTTTGATTGTGTTAGTAAGCCAATCGTATTCTTACATACCGTATTCAATACTAATTTGTGTTCAGGTAATTTTCTTCATTGCACAAAAATGTAAATAACTGCCAATGTTATGGTTTTCACTAAACAAATACGGCTCCCATATTGAACACTCACTTAGTATTCCCCATCTAGGCTGGTACCGGTATTGAACACTAACCTAGTATTCCCAATCAAGGCTGGTACCCATATTGAATCCTCACCTAGTATTCCCCATCTAGGCTGGTACCCATATTGAATATTTGCCTAGTATTTTCCATTTACGCTGGTGCCAGTTTTGAACACTAAGCTTGTATTTCCCATTTAGGCTGGTACCCGTACTGGAGACAGGGTGTGGAGGATGCCTCTGTTGAAGCACTACACCAAGCAGGTCACCGACAGCAAGCTTGCAGACTTGAACAACATTGGGAAGGCTGGACGCTCTGGCGGCTCCTGCACCGCAGCAGCTTTCCTCAAGGTGGGTGTGACTTGTGCTGGGCTTAAAGTTCAAAGTATGGTACTGGTAGTATTCAAGCCAGGCCATTTTCTAAAGGTGCGTGTGCTCAAGGTGCGTGTGCCTTGTGCAAATATTGCACTGTTAGATCTAGACCAGCAGCTTTTCCCAAGGTGCGTGTAACTTGTGCTAGGCTTAATGCATATGCTAAAAGTGCAAAGTATGGTACTGGTTGTATTAAAGCCGGGCTTTTTTCTCAAGGTGGGCGTGCCTTGTGCAAAGTATGGTACAATTAGATCTAGACCCGCAGCTTTCCTCAAGGTGTGTGTGGGTTTGCTGGGCTGAATGCATACGCTTAAAGTGCAAAGTATGGTACAGGTAGTATTCAAGCCGGGCTATTTTCTCAAAGTCTGTATGCCTTGTGCAAAGTATGGTTTTGGTAGATCTATTCCTGCATCTTTCCTTAAGGTGTGTGCGACTTGTGCAAGTATGGTACTGGCAGAGCCTAGTTGTCTGAAAACTGAGCTTAATGCATGTACGTGAAGTGTCATCTCAGATAAACCTGTGCATTTCACACAGGCTAATCAGGAATAACACTTTCGGCCTAGATTGGATGCTTGTTTAAAAGAGACTTTCTTTGACTGAAAAATTCTATAAAAGTGGAAAATATGGTACTGCCACTGGTAGTAATGAAGCCCACAGTTTTCCTCAAGGTGCATGTGACTTGTACAAGTATGGCACTGGTAGAGCCTGATTCTCGGAAAACTGGGCTTAATGCTTGTGTGTCAAGCGTAGTCCCAGATAAGCCTGTGCAGTCCGCATAGGCTTATCAGGGACGACACTTCCGGCATAGATTGGATTTTCATTTTGAAGAGACTTACTTTTAACGAAAAAATCCATAAATGAGGAGAGAGTCATCCCTGAGTAGCTTATGCAGAGTGCACAGGCTTATCTTGGACATCATTTTATGCACATGCATTAAGCCCAGTTTGCCAAGAACATGTCTCTGGTAGATCTAGACCTCAGTATATAATGCCGGTTAGCTTTTTAGCTCACCTGAGCACAACGTGCTCATGGTGAGCTTTTGTGATCGCCTTTTGCCCGTTGTGCGTCGTGCGTTGTCAGTTGTGCAACGTCAACATTTGCCTTGTTCACTCTCTAGAGGCCACATTTATTTCCAATCTTCATGAAATTTAGTCAGAAGATTGGTCTCAATGATATCTTGGATGAGTTCGAAAATGGTTACGTTTGCTTGAAAAACATGGCTGCCAAGGGGCGGGGCATTTTTCCTTATATGGCTATATGGCTATAGCAAAATCTTGTTAACACTCTAGAGGCCACATTTATTGTCTGATCCTCATGAAACTTTATCAGAAGATTTATCCCAATGATATCTTGGACGAGTTCGAAAATGATGTCGGTTGGTTGAAAAACATGGTCGCCAGGGGGCGGGGCATTTTTCCTTATATGGCTATAGTAAAACCTTGTTAACACTCTAGAGGCCACACTTGCTCAGAAGATTTGTCCCAATGATATCTTGGATTAAGTTGGATGAGTTCAGAAATGGTAACCTTTGCTTGAAAAAATGGCTGCCAAGGGGCGGGGCATTTTGCCTTATATGGCTATATACATAGTAAAATCTTATTAACTTTCTAGTTTGCTCAATCTTCATGAAATTTGGTCAGAACATTTGTTTCCTGTGTAGTAAAGTTTGGTTTTATTATGTCAATATTATGTGACATTAACTGTATTATGTAATTTTTCATAACACAGAATTTTCATAGTGAACATAACTGTTTTAGTCATTAACACTTAAGATAAGCCTTTCAACTAAGAGATAACTGAAAGAAAGACAACATGTACATGATTTTGCAGTATTTATGCAGTATTTATCTCCCTTGTATAACCTGGTTCAGTAATCTATTTTTAGTTCTGCTCTGGAATTTGGGAAGATATTAATCATTGATAAATGCACTGTTCTGAGGGAAATTTGACTACTCTGCCATTGATCTCTTCTGAACGGTATAAAATAAGCGGTTTAGGCTGATTTAAACACCTCTTGATGCTTTCTTGAAAAGTTAACAGCTCTTGAAAAAGGTTGGAATTTTGAAATAATTAAACTCTTAATTATTTTTAACACCAGCATCAAGACATTTTGGCATTATTTTCTAAATTATTCTTATTATTTAGATTATTTTTATTTGGCATTTTCTTAATTAGAAAGACTCTATTCTATTTCAATAACTTTAGTAAATTTTTCTTATTTTTACATTTGATTCACTGAAGTTTCCTTATCTCCATAAATATTGTTCTTTAGATTAAATTAGACCTATTTTGTAAACTAGATTTTTGAAGCACTTTCTAGACTAACATTAACTTATATTTATATCAGTTTTTTTGACAGATTTTGAACTTCTTTTTACATTCATTAAGGTATTTACTGTATGTTGTTCATTTTTGTAACGATACATAGATTCTTTAGACTTGGCTTGTACCTGTTCTTAATTTTCTGTCATTGTTCTTCATTTTCCGAGTTCTTGGAATAAAAATTAGTTATTTTTGTTAAAGCTGCCTTGGTTTTCACTTATAAATAAATTCTTTGAGTGTATTTAGGCGTCCCTGACTGAACGCCTTTAGTTAATTGAAATACAACCAGTCAGTATAGTCATCCTAACCAGAAATAAGAGTTTGTCAAATAAATATTTCCGCATTACATAAGTGCTCACAAAGTTACATAACTTGTAACCGTCCTGTGACTGGTTCATTTGCGTAAGCGAAGGAGACCGCACTACCACACCTGGATAAGACAGTTGAGTTTGATAATGGTTTGGATCGGTAAAAAAACATGGCTGCCGTGGGGGGGGGGGGTCTTTTTCCTTATATTTATATAGTAAAAAAGCTTGTGAACACTCTAGAAGTCACATGTTTTGCCTTATCATCATGAAATTTTGTCAAAACATTAGTTTTGTGGATGTCTTGGACGAGTTTGAAAATGGTCCTGATCAGTGAAAAAACATGGCCGCCAGGGAGTGGGGCAGTTTCTTTATTTGTATATAGTGACAACATGTGAACAGTCTAGAAGACACATTTTTTCCCAGTCTTCATGAAATTTGGACATATCTTGGAAGAGTTAAAAAATGGTTCAGGTCTGTTAAAAAAAACATGTCCGCCAAGGGGCCATTTGTTGTTCATTCTTCATGATACTTGGTTAGAACATTTGTTCCATTGATATCTTTGGCTGCAAAGAACAGGTCATTTCTTTTTATCTCAGGTGAGCGACTTTGGGCCTTTCAGGCCCTCTTGATTGTAGAGTACTGACTACTGATTTGAGGATTGATAGTGTAATGCCCATCCCAGCCACATAGCTAATGTTGTTATTCTTACAGCAGTTGTGTTTGGCCAAGATTTGAATTTTCCACCCTGGTTTTGCAGGAGTTTGTGACGCACTCTGACTGGATGCACCTGGACATAGCTGGTGTGATGGAAAACAAGGATGATGTGCCCTACCTCAACAAGGGCATGGCTGGTGAGTGCATGCGTACTTGTGACTCTATACATATGAGCCTTGTTCTGAGAAAACTGGGCTTTATGCATGTGCGTAAAGTGTCATCCCTGATTAGCCTGAGTGAACTGCACAGGCTAATCTGGGATGACACTTCACGCACATGCATTAAGCCCAGTTTTCTCACAACGTGGCTCATATCTAAATCAAATTTGTACAGACTCTTCGTCTTTACATTTCCTAGGTGTAGTTCAAATCTGGGCTATGTGCATCTAAATCAGGTCATTAGGTCAAATCTTATTGAAACCTTTACCGCTTATATATGTATTTTCTAGGGATGGCAAAATTATTCGAATATTCGATTGAATGGTCAGCATTCGAATAATAAAAATGATATTCGCAAATTCGCATTTTTATTCAAACGTAATTTCACCAATATTTAATGACCTGCGAACCGCTTACTAAAAAGCAACCGAAGCCACCTGGGAGTAACATGTTTGACGTGACGTTCTTCGTGTCAAACTGATAACGCGGCCCGTATCAGTGTTGATTGCGCAATGCAATATACACGCTCTAAGAAAGGCCCCGACTGTTGTTTGCCAATGGGGTGCCAATTAACGGTTTCAATTGACTGGCGAATATTAATTAAGTATTGTGATCACAGTATGTACAGCCATTTAAATGTGTGAATTACCCAAATCGCGCAATGCAATATACTTACTATAAGAAAGGGCCCGAACTGTTGTTTGTCAATTAGGTACCAATTAAGGGCTTCAAATAACTTGCGAATAATAATTTAGTTTTTGTTATCACAGTTTGAACAGACATTTAAATAATGTGAATTACTCAAAAGTAACAGATGATATAAACTAAATAATCATCAAGGAATCATAATTCAAATCTGAAAATGCCACCAGCCCCTTCTGCAGTATGGAATACTTTACACGGTCTGTGGATAAGAAGACCGCAACGTGTAATGTGTGTAAACTTAGTTTTACATATGCGCGGTCTGCTACAAATCTGTGGAATCATTAAAAAATAAAATTCTATGACACGATGTTTTACATTCTATTTGTGCCCGATCACAGTACCGGTCATAGTATTAGTCGACAGCGATACAATTTTTCGATAGCAACGTTAATAAACAGCCTCGTATTTAGCAAACGGATATAACTTACAAACCAATGGAAATTAACACATAACAAGGTAAAATCAATCCAGCCGTTTTATGCGAATATTCGAATATTCGATTGAATGAATTTGCGAACATTCGAATACCGATATTGGTATTCGATGCCATCCCTAGTATTTTCACGCTTTTGTAGTCCCTTAGAAAGTTATATTTACCTTTTTTGCTAAATTCAAGTTTTTAAGGCCTCATCTCCAAACCGTAGATACTAATGAGCAGCAAACAGCATAAAACCTGAACAGACTGCGAGTTGCTCACAGGTTGTTCTGGTTTTATGCTGTCTGCACATAGCTATTTTCACTTTGCTTCTAAGTAAGAAAGGGTTAAAACATTTTTACCACTCTAATTAACAGTCTAAAAGCCAGATTTATGACTCGATGATATTGAAACTTGGTCAGAATGTTAAAACTTAAAATATCTAGGCCAAGTTTGAATCTTTTTGATATCAGGGTGCAGGATCAACTGGATTCACAGGGGTTAACACTAGGCTGGACAGAATGTAAACACACTGTTAAGAGCTTTATTTCAGCAAATATCTTAAGTTATTGAAATACATGTGCAAAAATCTTTAGTGAATAAGAGACAGTTTTTATGCTCCCCCAAAAAATTGGGGGGGGGGGGGGGGGGAGCATATAGTCGCCGCTTCGTCTCTACGTCCGTCCATGCACAATTTTTGTCAGGGCTATTTCTCAGCAACTAATGACCGGAATTCAATGAAACTTTATGAGAAGCTTCACTACCAAGAGGAGATGTGCATATTATCAGCAGGTTCTGGTTGGATGATTTTTCACAGAGTAATGGCCCTTTGAAATTTTCCATTAACTGTACATATAGTGCAATTCTTGTCCGAGCTATTTCTCAGCAATTAATGACCGGAATTCAATTAAACTTTATGGGAAGCTTCACTACCAAGAGGAGATGCCCATATTATCAGCCGGTTCTGGTCGGATGATTTTTTTTTACAGAGTTATGGCCCTTTGAAATTTTCCATTAACTGTACATATAGTGCAATTCTTGTCAGAGCTATTTCTCAGCAACTAATGACTGGAATTCAATGAAAACTTTATGGGAAGCTTCACTACCAAGAGGAGATGTGCATATTATCAGCCGGTTCACGTAGGATGATTTTTCACAGAGTTATGGCCCTTTGAAATTTTCCATTGTACATATAGTGCAATTCTTGTCCAGGCTATTTCTCCGCAACTTATTACGGGAATTCAATGAAACTTTATGGGAAGCTTCACTACCAAGAGGAGATTTGCATATTATCAGCCTGTTTTCGTTGGATGATTTTTCACAGAGTTATGGCTCTTTGAAATTTTCCATTGTACATATAGTGCAATTCTTGTCCGAGCTATTTCTCAGCAACTTATTACGGGAATTCAATGAAACCTAATTTGTAGTTTCACTACCAACAGGAGATGTGCATTTTATCAGCCGGTTATGGTCGGATGATTTAACACAGAGTTATGGTCCTTTGAAATTTTCTATAAACTGTACATATAGTGCAATTCTTGTCTGGGCTATTTCTCCCCAACTACTGACTGGAATATATTGAAGCTTTACGGGAAGTTTAACTACCTTGAGGAGATGCGCATGTTATTAGTGGGTTCTGGTTAGATGATTTATTTAGAGAGTTATGGCCCTTTGAAATTTTTAAGTTGCTAAACCATCCATCGTATTATTTTGTCCAAAGTTATGCCCCTCAAGACGTTTCCTTTAATCTGAATATAAAGTGCAATATTGTGACAAAAAAAAAACCTTTGGGGAACATCACCCGTCTCAGACGGTTTCTTGTTCTTGCAAGGTGTGCTGATATTGAAGATTTAAGAATAAATAATTGAATCCGTCTGAAACCGGTGCCAAAATTTCATGTTGTGTGAAGCATAACCGCATACATGAATGCGTTACACATGGAATTTGGGCCAAGAAAACAGCCTTATTAAATAAAGTAATTCTGATGTATTTCACATTGCCATAAGTAACATAAAAAAAACTGTCTTTTATGCACAAGTTGAAATTTTAATGCAAAATTGTTTTTAAAAGTTATTTGAAGAAAAGCACCACATACTGGTGTTTTTACATCCCTTAAAATTCAATTGTGGACCCCACAAAGTCACGCGAGCCTGCACCCTGGATATGAAATTATAAACTACTATCAAATCTTAGAAAAAGCTTATTACCATTCTAACGGCCACATTCATGATTCAATTTTGATGAACTTTAGTCAGAATGTTTATTTTGGCAATACCTGGGCTGTTTTTGAATCTTTGTCATGTGCAAAAAACACAAAGGTCAAATCTGTAAAAAGAAAAATGGTTTGCACTATAGAGACTGTATTTACAATTTAGTATGGATGAAACATGGCCAGAATGTATATCATTACAATTTCTTGAAAGTTCAAATATGGGTCATGTGTGTCAAAAAAAACTAGGCCACTTGGTCAAATCTTTCCAAAACCTTGTTACCATAATGGAGGCAAGATTTATGATTTAATCTTGATTAAAATTAGTTAGAATATTTATCTTGACAATGTCTAGGCCAAGTTCGAATCTAGGACATTATTGTCCAAAAAACAAGGTCAGCAGGTCTCATGAAACTTTGTCAGAATGTCCATCTTTACAATAAATCTAGAAAGTGATCGAATCTGGGTCAGTTATGTTTAGAAACAAGGTCACTAGGTCTATTCTTTAAAAAAAATCTTACCACTATAGGGGTAATATTTATGACTCGAGCTTTATTATGCCTCCCTTCGAAGAAGAGGGGGTATATTGTTTTGCACATGTCGGTCGGTCCGTCCGTCGGTCGGTCCGTCCACCAAATGGTTTCCGGATGATAACTCAAGAACTCTTTGGCCTGGGATCATGAAACTTCATAGGTACATTGATCATGACTGGCAGATGACCCCTATTGATTTTCAGGTCACTAGGTCAAAGGTCAAGGTCACAGTAACTCAAAACAGTAAAATGGTTTCTAACGTATTCACACAAAAGCCCATTTTGGGGGCATGTGTGTTTTACAAACAGCCCTTGTTGAATTAGATCAGAATGTTTATCTTGACAATATGAAGGGCATGTTTTAATCTTGGTAATGAGCTGTAAAATACTTGATCACCTTGGAAACAAGTGGTGTCTGTGAAGTAAGGCAAGCTCTTGGGTATTTAAATACAAGCGCAATATAGAAAACCTTTAGGGGTGACTGAAAACCAATCATGGTAAGAGCATTTTGCTTAACAAGTAATAAGTATCTCATAATTCAGATATTTATTGATTAGAAAAGAATATAGTACCGATACCATGACAATAACTAAATGACAAACTTGTTATAAACAACCATTAATATTATATAAAGTAAGATGCAATATAACAGTTTATTGTGTCAGGTAAATCCATATTAACAAAGTTTTGAAAGCGGGTCCAAATCAAACTGTGAAAAATGTGATGTTATGCAATACTCTTTTACAAGCAGTATTGATAACGTGGCAAATTTTGAAAGTTATTAATAAGAAGGGACAAAGGAACAAATTTCTGTGAAAATATTGTTATGTCTGCCCTATGTTATTGTTTAATTATGATTTAAAGATCCACTTTTTGACATAGCAATGTTATATTTGTGTGGCATATCAATTGTTAGATATTTGTCTGTATTAGCTTGGCTTTTATAATTTTTATGCTCCCCGAAATAAAATTTTGGCAGAGCATGTAGTTGCCAGTTTGTCCTTCCTTCCTTCATTCCTTCCTTCTTTACTTCTTTCCGTCACACTTTTGTTACCGTTTCTCATAGCGCCTTCAATACTTTACCAATCTCTTTCATATTTGGCATGTAGGTACCTTGCATGGACCTCTACCTTTTGATGAGGTTTGAGGTCACTTGGTTCAAGGTCAAGGTCACCGAGGCTAATAATAGATTTTCCGTCACGCATTTGTTACAGTTTCTCATAGGACCTTCACTACTTTACCAATCTCTTTCATATTTGGCATGTAGGTACCTTGCATGAACCTCTACCTTTTGATGAGGTTTGAGGTCACCAAAGCTAAAAATAGATTTTTTAGGTGGTTATTAACACATAGATTGACAAAGTGCATCATTGGGGAGCATCCATTGTTTCCAGCGATACTTGTTTATTATAATGTAATCGACTTGAGTCTGATTGAGTTTGATACATCATCATTCCATTTTTGTGTACAACAATGTGTTACCTGCTATATTGTACAATAGTTGTCCTCTCTGTCATTTGGTTCACTACACCGGTTGCTTTTCTTTTTTCTTCAGGTCGACCAACAAGAACCATTATTGAGTTCATAGAAATGGTTTCCAAGTCAGAGGGTTCTCATTGAAAAATGTCTTTGTTTCGCACATCTACAGTTGTACCACAACATTTTTGTTGAACATTCCTACTGTATGGGTGTTGGTATCAGACGGATTTATCTTATACATTGTGTTAGAGAACTTTTTTTTGTTTTGATTAAACAGAGTGATTATTTTTGAGGAACATACAAATTGCATTAAAATTAACTTAAATTTAAAAAGTGTCATACATTTATTATTAAACATTTTTATAATGTACCTGTTGATGTTATTGGATAATGGTGGCAAAAAGGTAAAAACATGTACATCACCATGTTTGGCTTAAAGTGATTTTTTCTCAGATTTTCGTATAAAAAAATAATTCAATATAGTCCTTAGTCATGAGTGTTTTTTCCATTGTTGAAACACAAAGTGTACATCATTTTTGTAATAAAGGATAATTATTTGAAAATCTTCATTTAACTAAACTGTGATTAAGTCACTTTAAGTTCAAGAAAATATTGTTTGCATTCGTGTTGGGCATCCGAATGTGCATGGACAAACACATGAAATTACAAAACCATATGTTTTACATAATTTATTTGATAACAATTATAAACAAACCAGAAACAACCCATTTATTTGTAGATAACAATATTCTTAGACACAAAGCATTTCAAAAGTATTTCAAAACTTCAACAGACTTAATTTATAGGTTTAAATATTCCAACAACTTTTAAATACAGTATGACATAGGAACGTTTGGGATAATAATGACATCATGATCAACGATATTTTGCTATCAATTAATTTGCCTTCACGTATACATGTTCTATAATAATTAATTAATAATACATATATTCGGATGAATTTATACTATTTATACTTGTTTTATAGACATTTGTAGTTGTTGTTGCTTTTTGATAACCAGAATTTGTACTTTCCGTGGTGCCTAGTGCATGTCAAAATCCATCTCAAAATCCTATGAAAATACAAATAAAGTGCATATATAACAAAGCTGTCTTCATTTCATTTTTTTCAAGAGTTATTCTGAGGGTGATTCTACAACTCTCAATCGAACCTATATTGCCACTAACACTGAACTATCAGTTAAATACACATAAATTATTTGGGTTTTAGGGGCTCAACACTTAGAGAAAACGACCTTTACCAGTAAACTTGAAAACATTTTAGGATAAATTGCCCATACTTTCGCCTTCGTTTTTTAAACTAGTGTTATCATGACTGAGTGATAACGTTATGAGTATTATTGATGAGGCTACATATGAAACACAAGAAAGTCGAAACTTCGATTGGGCATTTTCGGAATGGACCTACACTATATTATTTCGAATTTGAAATAGACCTTGAAACGGCCAACGTGTATAACGATCAACGTGTTTTTATTTGTGATAGGCCGCCACCTTGCTGGAAACCATGCAATTAGACATGGAATGTTTTTACGTCAATGTTTTTTGCATAACCCGCCGATAAAAGCTCGATCAATAACAAATGCACGTAAAACATACATTATTCTAGCAAAATAAGCTAATATTGATATTTTTTAATTATAATTTTATGGTACCTCCAATTGATCTTCATTGTTTATAAAAAGATAACAAATTGTGGAACAATTTTTCGTAAATAACTACTGGTCATGTACATAAATTCCGGCCACTTTTGGGACTATTTAAGAAAAATCTTTAGTGTTAGGCAACTGGTTGAAACTAAACTTCACATATATAATCCTGGGTTCAAAACTCACCTAGCATGAAAATTTAAATAGAATTAGATCGGTGAATGTTACTTAATGAACAGAAAATGATGACATGTAAACTATCCATTTTCGTAGGTTAAATGTACCTAAATAATCGGCCACTTTTCAGTTTGATCTGCAGATAAAATTACAAAGCAATATCTTTAGACAAATGTCCTCAATTTCAGAGTATTAATCACTGTTTATACTATTAAAATTTTTTTACTTGAAATTTAAAATAAATGCGAAATTATTATACCAGTTACTCCCCCTACCTATTTTAATATATATAAACAATGGGAAACTGCTAAATCATAAAAAAATAATTGTTTTTAATGGGTTTAATCAAATTTTTTCAAACATAGCTAAAAAAGTAAACACATTTTGTTTAAAAAGTTGACTTCAGTGTTGATTATTAGTAAACGCTTATATATAATATTAAAACATGTAATCTAGTAATATTCTTATCAAGGGAGGTAATTCATATATAAAAAAAATATTAGGTTCTGATTTTTATGTTTTGAATATAATTTTTTGTACAATTAATTGGTAAAACTTTAATTAAAGTTTATTAGATAAAATAAAAATAATTTTATCAAATATATTTGTTTCTTATATGGATATAATTGTTGCAACTAATTATGACATCACTTTGCCCACGAGCCAAATATTTCCTGCTAGATTTGTGACATTTAACACAAAAGTTTACAGTGATGTGGTTCTTACATTTGAAAGATATTGAGAGTAGGCATGGTTTTCATGTTGATTTTTCTAAATAAAAACAAAATATGTGCGTTAAGATCAAGAAAATGGTTTTACATAGGTGGCCGATTTTTTACGTACAGGCCGGAATTACGTACATGACCAGTATGCTATTTCTTCCAACAATCGCCTGGCAGTGCCATCTCTACAGATTGCTTCAAGTACCGTGTGTGCATTGTGATACTGGAACGTGTCAACACTCCGTTCGTGTACCGGTAATACGAAACGGATACACGTGGGTTACACAACTTGTCGACTTTATAAGCGATTTTCGAAACGAAATTACGAAAACATGAAAGAAATAGCAAGTGTTAAATATACATCACATCAATTTTGACTTCCATCGTCCTTGGTGACCAAACATATGGGATTGAATGTGTGCCTCGCTCTGGAAAAACGTGCACGAGTCGTCCCAGATTGGCATACGCAATGCGCACGGGCTAATCAGGGACGACATTTTCCGCATAAACAGGAGTTTCTGGGACAACACTACGCATATGAATTAAGCCTGGTTTTCTCAGAGCGAGGCGTATATAGTATTATATCACCTGACATATGGTGCACATAAAGAGTCGAATGTGAGAGTAAGTGATATGCAACACAATTGCATTTAAATAAGCGGCGTCGTGCGAAATTGTGTCTTATGACTTATGCGGCCAATGTAGCTCCAGACCAATCATGCGCATCCGTGAGAAGCAACCCTGTCCGCTTATGAGACCGAGAAACCTTGTATGACTTTACAGAGGACAGTGCAGCTTCTGATCAGACTGGCCGCTAATTGCTTAAGCCCCTTTTTCGCATGACGCCGATCAAATAGTAACTAGGTAGCATGTACATACATACGACATCGTATTTTACAGTGGAAGTTTATCCGCATATGTTAGCTGTCATAGCAATTGCTGTGGACTGTGTGCAATCAACATGAATTGGGTGACAACGTGCTATAACCCGTGCAATGGTTGACATGAAATACTTGCATAAACTGTCTAGTAAGTTATTAAACAATGTGTTACAAACACATTAAACATATGTATAACAAAATCCATATTCCAAAATCACTGCTATACAGATCGGTAAACATTGAAGGCAAGCTAAAGCCACGTTTTTGCTAGGCGTTCTCCGTACACTAGGTTCGAAAAAAAAAGTAAATAGGTATCGGAGAACGCCCCCACGTGCTGGGTAGTGCTATTGTTTAGATTGTGTTTTCGTCGTTTTCAACAGTATTTAAGTCATGTCCTGGCGGTCAGTTAACTAACTCACTGTCCTGGGCTAAGTTTGTTTGTTGGCCTCTTTAGTTCGTGTTTTTTTTCGCCGTTTTCATCAGTCATTTCAAGGCGGTCAGTAAGCCAACTCACTTTTTCTGGGCTATATGGTTTTTCAGTACTAAATGCACAAACTTTTCTTACTAACTAGCATATGATCAACTGAAATCAGAAGAAGGGCATTTACAATGGATTTCATTCCCAATCACCACGCACGTAATGAGGCTGGTTCAGGAAGCTTGTTGAGCAAATCTGGGGGCCGTTTCATAAACGATCGTACGACAATTTTAACGACAATTTTAACTAACGAGAGAATTTTGTAATCTTAATAAGTAGACAAAATATCTCGCCATGCTCGTCATATATATAAGGCGCTTGAGATGCCAATGTAATTAATTAAGTACTTAAAATTTATAATCATATGATATGGCCTTTAGCAATTATGTATCTTCGAAAAATGTATCGAAAATGTGTACTACGATGTGTATTGAAACGTCCCCATGGACAATGACGCGAAATTTTGTAAACGACTTTTGTGAATACAGTTTTGTGCAGGGTTTTTTACGTTCTACTGTTAGAACTTGTAACGAAAAACAACCGAATATTCATTAAAACGCGATTTTGATGACTAAAGACACACTAGTATTAGTGTTTATAACGTATCTTATTGTGTTAATAACACGCAGTCTAGACGCCTTTATTGAGTCTCAACACAAATTCGTTTGTATTCATACGTGCATATTTACATAGCGATTTACTCGCAATAGGTCCAGTTTGTTTACAATCGCAATAGGCAAACCGCGTTACCATGTGTGCGAAAATCGTGATAAATGCAGCATTCTTTGTTGTTTTAATGCAAATAAACCTTGTAATGGGATTGAGCGGCGCATTCAATTACGATAGATCGTGTTTCGAGCGCACAAGTATATGGTCCTTTAACGTTAATGAACCCAAGAGAAGTGGGAAATAGTTCACTAATAGGTTTTAATTTACTCTTAACGATCGGCACCAGTCAAATAAATTTTGCCCGAAAGTATCGAAACCCGGCTTAATTAGCCCTAGCCAATTTGCGTTTTTGTACATATAGACGCATAGAAAGCAATTACAATGTTGGCGATTCAATTATTATGTTACGGATGGTGCGGACAATGAAAATCTACACAAGGAACATTAAAACATCGTCAGCAATTATTGTTTTTTGTCAGTCAAAATGGCTTCAGAACCTGGTCAACTAAAGCCATTCCCGCGAGAAAAACGTATGAGGACCACGTGGAGCTTTTCCCGCCATTCTCTTGCGGCAGACGCCAATGTGTCGATTCCGTAAGACTTTCCTTAGACACGGCGTTTTTCACCGTGCATGCGTAAATGACGTCCGGAATCGACATTTCCGGTTGCCTTTTCTGTAAATTGTTGCGCTTTCCGAACGGATTTGTGACTGCAGATGATATATTGACGATTGTCTGCGACCAATCTGTATCAGTCTGGACGCTTGTTTCCTGGAAACCGATATAAATATTAGGATTCTCGCATCTGATTTTGTATTGGTTTTCGACGACAGCTGCTAAGCTTTACCTGCCTTTAAATGTGTACATGCAAGTGACGACACTTAACGATATTTGTACCCAGTTACCTTTAAATTCAGTCATGTATCAGGCGAAGGTGGCCTTCGTTTAAAATAGGATATAGATCCAAAGTACTTTACATTCATTAGTTCTAAGTATTCATAAACTCTTACCGAGTTCGGCTGTTGTCTGCATAAACAACATCATCATCATTTGTCATTATCCTAACCATCGACAGATTCCTTATAAGATATTTTATATCATAATCATCACCATCATCATCATCATCATCTGATCCACCTCGTCATCATAACCGTCATCATATTAATTCTGATAAATGAATTGCACTCACCTGTTTCTCTTTCTCCCGCTTTTTTGCCAATGAGACCGCCTTAGCGAGCGCCCTGTTTTTCAGCGTCCATCTGTTTACGTTCATTATTCTCATGGTGTAGTGACAATTCGGCCAGGGGCACGAGAAATACCCACAGTCCCCTCGCCTGTGAGCATTTTGGTCACGTGACTTGTTGAACTCGCTCACCGCATTTTCCCGCAATTTTAGGACGCACTCCGAGCAAAACGAGTGTCCGCACGGAAGAATTCTAGGTTTGGTGAAAAATTCATCGCAGACGTAACATTTCAGAGTGTCATCCAGCGTTTCTGCGTGTTTCGTGTTTCCGTGTTTTAACGATTCATCAGAAGACGAGCTGTTTCCGTCCGGAATTATCACAGTCGACCAGGCAACCATTTTTTTACACTTTTTAAACAGGTGCTAACGAATTCAACTGTTTATTATGTCAATAAATAATCACAAAATATGCACATAGAAAATAATATTTCTTTCAAAACAACGTTTATTTAACGCGAAACGTTGGTTTTGTTGTTCATCGTATTTTTATGACATTAGAATCCGTTATAATGCTGCGTTATACATACTCCAGTCTTCAATTGATAAATTACCCAAACTTTATGACGAAAAAAACAACAGCAACAACACTTAAAATATCTTTTATTCTATTTCCGGGACGGCAGATTTTAACCAGATACGTTATGTGATGAATTATGTATTTGAAGAGAATATCGCCTTACCTAGCGCATCGATTTTCGCAACTTGCAGTCAGGGTAGGTAAAAATCGATGGAAACATCGATATGCCTTTCGCGGCTCGCACGCGAAGATGATATCTGCTTTATAGCTAACAAATGCCACTCGATAGTCATGCAGAGCAGGCCTTACCGGTTATTACTTCGCTCTGTGATTCCTGACTTAATTATGAGCGTTTCTATGCCGATGCGGTTAGCGTGATACGGACAACAGGTCGAATAACAACAGGTCGATTAAGGTCACGGCCGGAACATCCGCGTTTTCAATAAAATTACTGCGGACAGAAGGAACAAACAAAATAATAGTACCGGTCAAAAATAATATTGTTCAATTATCCCGCTTAAATATGACTATACATTAAATGTAAAGAAAGTGCAAAACTGATGAGCTGGACAGCCAAAAAATTCCGTGCGCATGCTCCGGACTATTACTTACCAACAACTGGAGAAAAAACACACGCTACAATGGTCGGACTTGTAATGTTGTAATTTAAGTACTCATACAAGCCTCTTTTAATAGTCATTATAATATTAGCACTTTCATTTTAGATTATTTAAATTAGTTCATGTAGTGCAAGAGGATCGTTATAGCAGTAATATATTAGGTAGCATTACTGATTAGTACTAAAGAAGATTATGCTGAAACCTATTTCGCATGCTGCCGTACAAATTTCGCATGCTGCCGTTCAATGACACATTATTACGCTATTCGCTATATTGATATTTATTATTCAATTCAACGCATTGACTTCAAGAGACGTAAGAGCGATAGGTTAGTTATTAAACAACGTCTTATTTTTTGCGCGTCTTTGACGTCATTAAAATTAACACAAACCGTGGCAAAACATTTAACGTCACGACAAAAAGTCGTATACAAAACAAAACGTTAACTCCGCTTTTTTTTAAAGAAAAAATAATGTACAATTAAGATATGAACAAAAACGGCAACGCAAGTCCTTATATTCGGGTGGTTGTGCTCAAGAATGGACCAAATGCCGACGTAAAGGAAAATGGAGTTCAAGTGGTTCAAACACAGGCTGGTAAAGATCAAGAAAGCAACCTGGTTGTGCTAAAGCAAAAAACTTCAACTAGTAGAAGTATGGCTGTAAGTAAAGATAATACATCATGTAACAGTGTAAGCTCGCAAACACGTGGAGACATTAACATTCTAAAGTGTATAGATCTTCCCGAAGTCGGAGAAGCAAAGTTTAATCAAGAAATGGCTAACGGTGATACTGCAGAAAATAATCCGGGCAATGTTGCTTTGGTATCGAATAAGTGTGAAACTGAATGCACGGAAAATAAAGCGGTTATTGATAAAACACCACAACGGATTGATTCGAGATACTTTCGTGACGATTCTTTCGTTTGCAAGAAAGAAGCATCTCCTTTAGAAAATTGCGCAGTTTCCGCTTATATCTGTGAAGCAAATGTAAGAAAAGAACATTACTTAAATGATGATAAAACACACATAGAAAAACGAGTGGAGATTGGTCAAAGCTTGAACGAAGTGCCCGATATCGCTCGACTATTGCAACTTACTGCAACCTCTATTGCAGCGACTAAATTCACAACAGGATATTCTGATGATTTAAAAGACGAGACTTATTATAATCAGGCCTTGTTAACTAAAGAGGAAAATGGAAACACCAAGGCGGGGATTAGACCATATGAAAATGGCCCAAAGGTATTTTCTTGTCTAGGATCCAGACCAGTTTATCCGCATAAAGACATGCTCGAGCAAATGAAGAAGACCATCTCCGAATCGTTTCTACGACAGGTGATGCAACAGAAGAAAGATGCAGAGGAGCAGAAAATGGCACAATTGCTACCAGGTAAGGTAGCTTTGGTTATAAATGTGTTTCGTTCGAGTGGTAGTTATAGTTACACTAGTAGTAGTAGTATTTTTATTCGTCGTTAGCTGTATACGCCAGCTTTTCACCTTAGCCTGACCTTTGTTAGCGTCCAATAGAATTCAAATATAACTTCCCGCGGCCAAGTACAGATGAATACATTTCATTGACTGCATTGGCTGATTTGAGAATACGACCAGAACATTGGAAACATGTCCGCGTCTTTGTAACACTGTTTTACTGCGTGTACAGCATGAAACAAAAAATATATCTAATGAAAAGGCTTAATAGATAGAACAGTTTTACACTCAATCTCGACATCAATACAGTTTGTGCGTCCACCTTTTATTTTCAGAAGATTTTCAGCGCGAAAACTTTTGCACTTAAAGGCTACATTCTCATATTTAGTACTAACTTCCATATTCCTGTCAACATGTTAACATGTTAAAGTATAGAGAGCAGTAAGACTCGCTTTAATGCATAGCATTTCAACTCGCGAGGTATATCGGGTCAATTTGCGGCCACTGTGTGTGAATGTCAGAGTTTACATACAGGTCATCGCTGCGTCTCTACCCTATGTGCTGATCGGAGTTCGCGGCCTGGAAAATAATCTTTACATAATAAAGACGCTATAGCGTGAACTAGGTGAACTGGAATTTTCTTAAGACCAGACAGATGGTATGTCAATAATAGATTCTTAATGTGTTTTACAACAATACCATGATAAATATTATTTTTAATTAATTTAACAAGAATTATGCCATCATACTGACTAATGAATTAAGCATGAGCGCAATGATTCTCGATACTGTTGATAATCGAATCAAATAGCAACGCCAGACAAACCACTAAAACAGGTTTGTTCGAAAAACGCGCGTATAAATATTTAAAATATGTACGGATACTTCGCGTGTGGCCGATTGACTCATATGTTTTAATTTCACTTCCATTCTTCTTTTGGTTTTCTGTTTAGTATCTATACGTTTATGACCAGCAATATGGAATAATGTAAACAAGAAATATCTTTAAAAAAGATATACGGCGTTGATTCTGGTTGGAGTTTATGTAAGGTAAAGATTTAAATGAATGAGATCAAGGATAGCTAATAGCTTTTTCTATGCAGTTTTTAGCTGCATCAAACACAGTACGGGATGTTACGCGGAGTTTTCGCGGCTTATTTTACATTATTACATATTGCTGGTCATAAACCTATAGATACAAAACAGAAAACCAAAGTCAACCGGCCAAACGCGAAGTCTCCGTACATATTTTAAATATGTATACGCGCGTTCTTCGAACAAACCTGTTTGAGTGGTTTATCGGGCATTGCTACGTGTATTTTATTCGATTATTAACAGTATCGAG